>NC_140585.1:122002303-122014803 GCF_964204655.1 Triturus cristatus | reverse complement strand
TTTTAAGTCTAATTGCCCATAACATGAGTGTTCAGTTCACTCCTAACTGATGCCTTAACTACACCTAGGGGATGTTTTACACTTCAGGTTGGCATGTTTAGTACTTGAATAGGAGTGATATCACTGCATGTTAACCTAGACTCAGGCCCTACCTAATCTTGGAGATACCTTTCTCATGAATGAGTAACCAAGGGAGATACAATTTTTAGGAGTTAGTGCATGTCTAATGCAAGATTAATCACCATATTATGAGAGCCAATGCTATCATCCAGCAAAAAATACTCGTTTTCGCCCAACGTGGGGCTCGAACCCACGACCCTGAGATTAAGAGTCTCATGCTCTACCGACTGAGCTAGCCGGGCTCCCACTTAAATATGGTATGCAGACTCATCATTTTTTATTAAGGAAAACCGTTTCTGGATATTCCTCTGCTCTTGTTTTGCAAGGAACTTCACTTTTATACATCCTTCAGAGGAAAGAATGTCAAGTAAAATAAGACGAAATGAAAATGGAAGGTGTGAAATTTTCATTTTGAGATTGCATAAGAAATCAAATTCCTCTCACGTGCTATAGAATACCTAAACACTTTTGATTAAACCACTTTAGTTGTTATAATGACACCAAATTTGAAAGCCATCTGTGACTTTTCTGTTCTTACTCTGCAACAACCATGGCAATTACAAGTTAAAAAGTAAAATGTATGCAAATTTTGGAATGGAGAATGCGGGCATCGATCCCGCTACCTCTCACATGCTAAGCGAGCGCTCTACCATTTGAGCTAATTCCCCTGTGTGCTCACTCAGCATCACATTTCAAAAGTAACGTTACTGCTGTCCACACTTTATTTTAAGTCTAATTGCCCATAACATGAGTGTTCAGTTCACTCCTAACTGATGCATTAACTACACCTAGGGGATGTTTTACATTTCAGGTTGGCATGTTTAGTACTTGAATAGGAGTGATATCACTGCATGTTAACCTAGACTCAGGCCCTACCTAATCTTGGAGATACATTTCTCATGAATGAGTAACCAAGGGAGATACAATTTTTAGGAGTTAGTGCATGTCTAATGCAAGATTAATCACCATATTATGAGAGCCAATGCTATCATCCAGCAAAAAATACTCGTTTTCGCCCAACGTGGGGCTCGAACCCACGACCCTGAGATTAAGAGTCTCATGCTCTACCGACTGAGCTAGCCGGGCTCCCACTTAAATATGGTATGCAGACTCATCATTTTTTATTAAGGAAAACTGTTTCTGGATATTCCTCTGCTCTTGTTTTGCAAGGAACTTCACTTTTATACATCCTTCAGAGGAAAGAATGTCAAGTAAAATAAGACGAAATGAAAATGGAAGGTGTGAAATTTTCATTTTGAGATTGCATAAGAAATCAAATTCCTCTCACGTGCTATAGAATACCTAAACACTTTTGATTAAACCACTTTAGTTGTTATAATGACACCAAATTTGAAAGCCATCTGTGACTTTTCTGTTCTTACTCTGCAACAACCATGGCAATTACAAGTTAAAAAGTAAAATGTATGCAAATTTTAAAATGGAGAATGCGGGCATCGATCCCGCTACCTCTCGCATGCTAAGCGAGCGCTCTACCATTTGAGCTAATTCCCCTGTGTGCTCACTCAGCATCACATTTCAAAAGTAACGTTACTGCTGTCCACACTTTATTTTAAGTCTAATTGCCCATAACATGAGTGTTCAGTTCACTCCTAACTGATGCCTTAACTACACCTAGGGGATGTTTTACACTTCAGGTTGGCATGTTTAGTACTTGAATAGGAGTGATATCACTGTATGTTAACCTAGACTCAGGCCCTACCTAATCTTGGAGATACATTTCTCATGAATGAGTAACCAAGGGAGATACAATTTTTAGGAGTTAGTGCATGTCTAATGCAAGATTAATCACCATATTATGAGAGCCAATGCAATCATCCAGCAAAAAATAATCGTTTTCGCCCAACGTGGGGCTCGAACCCACGACCCTGATATTAAGAGTCTCATGCTCTACCGACTGAGCTAGCCGGGCTCCCACTTAAATATGGTATGCAGACTCATCATTTTTTATTAAGGAAAACCGTTTCTGGATATTCCTCTGCTCTTGTTTTGCAAGGAACTTCACTTTTATACATCCTTCAGAGGAAAGAATGTCAAGTAAAATAAGACGAAATGAAAATGGAAGGTGTGAAATTTTCATTTTGAGATTGCATAAGAAATCAAATTCCTCTCACGTGCTATAGAATACCTAAACACTTTTGATTAAACCACTTTAGTTGTTATAATGACACCAAATTTGAAAGCCATCTGTGACTTTTCTGTTCTTACTCTTCAACAACCATGGCAATTACAAGTTAAAAAGTAAAATGTATGCAAATTTTAGAATGGAGAATGCGGGCATCGATCCCGCTACCTCTCGCATGCTAAGCGAGCGCTCTACCATTTGAGCTAATTCCCCTGTGTGCTCACTCAGCATCACATTTCAAAAGTAACGTTACTGCTGTCCACACTTTATTTTAAGTCTAATTGCCCATAACATGAGTGTTCAGTTCACTCCTAACTGATGCCTTAACTACACCTAGGGGATGTTTTACACTTCAGGTTGGCATGTTTAGTACTTGAATAGGAGTGATATCACTGCATGTTAACCTAGACTCAGGCCCTACCTAATCTTGGAGATACCTTTCTCATGAATGAGTAACCAAGGGAGATACAATTTTTAGGAGTTAGTGCATGTCTAATGCAAGATTAATCACCATATTATGAGAGCCAATGCTATCATCCAGCAAAAAATACTCGTTTTCGCCCAACATGGGGCTCGAACCCACGACCCTGATATTAAGAGTCTCATGCTCTACCGACTGAGCTAGCCGGGCTCCCACTTAAATATGGTATGCAGACTCATCATTTTTTATTAAGGAAAACCGTTTCTGGATATTCCTCTGCTCTTGTTTTGCAAGGAACTTCACTTTTATACATCCTTCAGAGGAAAGAATGTCAAGTAAAATAAGACGAAATGAAAATGGAAGGTGTGAAATTTTCATTTTGAGATTGCATAAGAAATCAAATTCCTCTCACGTGCTATAGAATACCTAAACACTTTTGATTAAACCACTTTAGTTGTTATAATGACACCAAATTTGAAAGCCATCTGTGACTTTTCTGTTCTTACTCTTCAACAACCATGGCAATTACAAGTTAAAAAGTAAAATGTATGCAAATTTTAGAATGGAGAATGCGGGCATCGATCCCGCTACCTCTCGCATGCTAAGCGAGCGCTCTACCATTTGAGCTAATTCCCCTGTGTGCTCACTCAGCATCACATTTCAAAAGTAACGTTACTGCTGTCCACACTTTATTTTAAGTCTAATTGCCCATAACATGAGTGTTCAGTTCACTCCTAACTGATGCCTTAACTACACCTAGGGGATGTTTTACACTTCAGGTTGGCATGTTTAGTACTTGAATAGGAGTGATATCACTGCATGTTAACCTAGACTCAGGCCCTACCTAATCTTGGAGATACCTTTCTCATGAATGAGTAACCAAGGGAGATACAATTTTTAGGAGTTAGTGCATGTCTAATGCAAGATTAATCACCATATTATGAGAGCCAATGCTATCATCCAGCAAAAAATACTCGTTTTCGCCCAACGTGGGGCTTGAACCCACGACCCTGAGATTAAGAGTCTCATGCTCTACCGACTGAGCTAGCCGGGCTCCCACTTAAATATGGTATGCAGACTCATCATTTTTTATTAAGGAAAACCGTTTCTGGATATTCCTCTGCTCTTGTTTTGCAAGGAACTTCACTTTTATACATCCTTCAGAGGAAAGAATGTCAAGTAAAATAAGACGAAATGAAAATGGAAGGTGTGAAATTTTCATTTTGAGATTGCATAAGAAATCAAATTCCTCTCACGTGCTATAGAATACCTAAACACTTTTGATTAAACCACTTTAGTTGTTATAATGACACCAAATTTGAAAGCCATCTGTGACTTTTCTGTTCTTACTCTGCAACAACCATGGCAATTACAAGTTAAAAAGTAAAATGTATGCAAATTTTAGAATGGAGAATGCGGGCATCGATCCCGCTACCTCTCGCATGCTAAGCGAGCGCTCTACCATTTGAGCTAATTCCCCTGTGTGCTCACTCATCATCACATTTCAAAAGTAACGTTACTGCTGTCCACACTTTATTTTAAGTCTAATTGCCCATAACATGAGTGTTCAGTTCACTCCTAACTGATGCCTTAACTACACCTAGGGGATGTTTTACACTTCAGGTTGGCATGTTTAGTACTTGAATAGGAGTGATATCACTGCATGTTAACCTAGACTCAGGCCCTACCTAATCTTGGAGATACCTTTCTCATGAATGAGTAACCAAGGGAGATACAATTTTT
Organism: Triturus cristatus; assembly: GCF_964204655.1. Classification (NCBI taxonomy): domain Eukaryota; kingdom Metazoa; phylum Chordata; class Amphibia; order Caudata; family Salamandridae; genus Triturus; species Triturus cristatus. The sequence continues at coordinate 122,010,376 of NC_140585.1, read as the reverse complement.
AGGAGTTAGTGCATGTCTAATGCAAGATTAATCACCATATTATGAGAGCCAATGCTATCATCCAGCAAAAAATACTCGTTTTCGCCCAACGTGGGGCTCGAACCCACGACCCTGAGATTAAGAGTCTCATGCTCTACCGACTGAGCTAGCCGGGCTCCCACTTAAATATGGTATGCAGACTCATCATTTTTTATTAAGGAAAACCGTTTCTGGATATTCCTCTGCTCTTGTTTTGCAAGGAACTTCACTTTTATACATCCTTCAGAGGAAAGAATGTCAAGTAAAATAAGACGAAATGAAAATGGAAGGTGTGAAATTTTCATTTTGAGATTGCATAAGAAATCAAATTCCTCTCACGTGCTATAGAATACCTAAACACTTTTGATGAAACCACTTTAGTTGTTATAATGACACCAAATTTGAAAGCCATCTGTGACTTTTCTGTTCTTACTCTGCAACAACCATGGCAATTACAAGTTAAAAAGTAAAATGTATGCAAATTTTGGAATGGAGAATGCGGGCATCGATCCCGCTACCTCTCACATGCTAAGCGAGTGCTCTACCATTTGAGCTAATTCCCCTGTGTGCTCACTCAGCATCACATTTCAAAAGTAACGTTACTGCTGTCCACACTTTATTTTAAGTCTAATTGCCCATAACATGAGTGTTCAGTTCACTCCTAACTGATGCATTAACTACACCTAGGGAATGTTTTACATTTCAGGTTGGCATGTTTAGTACTTGAATAGGAGTGATATCACTGCATGTTAACCTAGACTCAGGCACTACCTAATCTTGGAGATACATTTCTCATGAATGAGTAACCAAGGGAGATACAATTTTTAGGAGTTAGTGCATGTCTAATGCAAGATTAATCACCATATTATGAGAGCCAATGCTATCATCCAGCAAAAAATACTCGTTTTCGCCCAACGTGGGGCTCGAACCCACGACCCTGAGATTAAGAGTCTCATGCTCTACCGACTGAGCTAGCCGGGCTCCCACTTAAATATGGTATGCAGACTCATCATTTTTTATTAAGGAAAACTGTTTCTGGATATTCCTCTGCTCTTGTTTTGCAAGGAACTTCACTTTTATACATCCTTCAGAGGAAAGAATGTCAAGTAAAATAAGACGAAATGAAAATGGAAGGTGTGAAATTTTCATTTTGAGATTGCATAAGAAATCAAATTCCTCTCACGTGCTATAGAATACCTAAACACTTTTGATTAAACCACTTTAGTTGTTATAATGACACCAAATTTGAAAGCCATCTGTGACTTTTCTGTTCTTACTCTGCAACAACCATGGCAATTACAAGTTAAAAAGTAAAATGTATGCAAATTTTAAAATGGAGAATGCGGGCATCGATCCCGCTACCTCTCGCATGCTAAGCGAGCGCTCTACCATTTGAGCTAATTCCCCTGTGTGCTCACTCAGCATCACATTTCAAAAGTAACGTTACTGCTGTCCACACTTTATTTTAAGTCTAATTGCCCATAACATGAGTGTTCAGTTCACTCCTAACTGATGCCTTAACTACACCTAGGGGATGTTTTACACTTCAGGTTGGCATGTTTAGTACTTGAATAGGAGTGATATCACTGTATGTTAACCTAGACTCAGGCCCTACCTAATCTTGGAGATACATTTCTCATGAATGAGTAACCAAGGGAGATACAATTTTTAGGAGTTAGTGCATGTCTAATGCAAGATTAATCACCATATTATGAGAGCCAATGCAATCATCCAGCAAAAAATAATCGTTTTCGCCCAACGTGGGGCTCGAACCCACGACCCTGATATTAAGAGTCTCATGCTCTACCGACTGAGCTAGCCGGGCTCCCACTTAAATATGGTATGCAGACTCATCATTTTTTATTAAGGAAAACCGTTTCTGGATATTCCTCTGCTCTTGTTTTGCAAGGAACTTCACTTTTATACATCCTTCAGAGGAAAGAATGTCAAGTAAAATAAGACGAAATGAAAATGGAAGGTGTGAAATTTTCATTTTGAGATTGCATAAGAAATCAAATTCCTCTCACGTGCTATAGAATACCTAAACACTTTTGATTAAACCACTTTAGTTGTTATAATGACACCAAATTTGAAAGCCATCTGTGACTTTTCTGTTCTTACTCTTCAACAACCATGGCAATTACAAGTTAAAAAGTATGCAAATTTTAGAATGGAGAATGCGGGCATCGATCCCGCTACCTCTCGCATGCTAAGCGAGCGCTCTACCATTTGAGCTAATTCCCCTGTGTGCTCACTCAGCATCACATTTCAAAAGTAACGTTACTGCTGTCCACACTTTATTTTAAGTCTAATTGCCCATAACATGAGTGTTCAGTTCACTCCTAACTGATGCCTTAACTACACCTAGGGGATGTTTTACACTTCAGGTTGGCATGTTTAGTACTTGAATAGGAGTGATATCACTGCATGTTAACCTAGACTCAGGCCCTACCTAATCTTGGAGATACCTTTCTCATGAATGAGTAACCAAGGGAGATACAATTTTTAGGAGTTAGTGCATGTCTAATGCAAGATTAATCACCATATTATGAGAGCCAATGCTATCATCCAGCAAAAAATACTCGTTTTCGCCCAACGTGGGGCTCGAACCCACGACCCTGAGATTAAGAGTCTCATGCTCTACCGACTGAGCTAGCCGGGCTCCCACTTAAATATGGTATGCAGACTCATCATTTTTTATTAAGGAAAACCGTTTCTGGATATTCCTCTGCTCTTGTTTTGCAAGGAACTTCACTTTTATACATCCTTCAGAGGAAAGAATGTCAAGTAAAATAAGACGAAATGAAAATGGAAGGTGTGAAATTTTCATTTTGAGATTGCATAAGAAATCAAATTCCTCTCACGTGCTATAGAATACCTAAACACTTTTGATTAAACCACTTTAGTTGTTATAATGACACCAAATTTGAAAGCCATCTGTGACTTTTCTGTTCTTACTCTTCAACAACCATGGCAATTACAAGTTAAAAAGTAAAATGTATGCAAATTTTAAAATGGAGAATGCGGGCATCGATCCCGCTACCTCTCGCATGCTAAGCGAGCGCTCTACCATTTGAGCTAATTCCCCTGTGTGCTCACTCAGCATCACATTTCAAAAGTAACGTTACTGCTGTCCACACTTTATTTTAAGTCTAATTGCCCATAACATGAGTGTTCAGTTCACTCCTAACTGATGCCTTAACTACACCTAGGGGATGTTTTACACTTCAGGTTGGCATGTTTAGTACTTGAATAGGAGTGATATCACTGTATGTTAACCTAGACTCAGGCCCTACCTAATCTTGGAGATACATTTCTCATGAATGAGTAACCAAGGGAGATACAATTTTTAGGAGTTAGTGCATGTCTAATGCAAGATTAATCACCATATTATGAGAGCCAATGCAATCATCCAGCAAAAAATACTTGTTTTCGCCCAACGTGGGGCTCGAACCCACGACCCTGAGATTAAGAGTCTCATGCTCTACCGACTGAGCTAGCCGGGCTCCCACTTAAATATGGTATGCAGACTCATCATTTTTTATTAAGGAAAACCGTTTCTGGATATTCCTCTGCTCTTGTTTTGCAAGGAACTTCACTTTTATACATCCTTCAGAGGAAAGAATGTCAAGTAAAATAAGACGAAATGAAAATGGAAGGTGTGAAATTTTCATTTTGAGATTGCATAAGAAATCAAATTCCTCTCACGTGCTATAGAATACCTAAACACTTTTGATTAAACCACTTTAGTTGTTATAATGACACCAAATTTGAAAGCCATCTGTGACTTTTCTGTTCTTACTCTGCAACAACCATGGCAATTACAAGTTAAAAAGTAAAATGTATGCAAATTTTGGAATGGAGAATGCGGGCATCGATCCCGCTACCTCTCACATGCTAAGCGAGCGCTCTACCATTTGAGCTAATTCCCCTGTGTGCTCACTCAGCATCACATTTCAAAAGTAACGTTACTGCTGTCCACACTTTATTTTAAGTCTAATTGCCCATAACATGAGTGTTCAGTTCACTCCTAACTGATGCATTAACTACACCTAGGGGATGTTTTACATTTCAGGTTGGCATGTTTAGTACTTGAATAGGAGTGATATCACTGCATGTTAACCTAGACTCAGGCCCTACCTAATCTTGGAGATACATTTCTCATGAATGAGTAACCAAGGGAGATACAATTTTTAGGAGTTAGTGCATGTCTAATGCAAGATTAATCACCATATTATGAGAGCCAATGCTATCATCCAGCAAAAAATACTCGTTTTCGCCCAACGTGGGGCTCGAACCCACGACCCTGAGATTAAGAGTCTCATGCTCTACCGACTGAGCTAGCCGGGCTCCCACTTTAAAATGGTATGCAGACTCATCATTTTTTATTAAGGAAAACTGTTTCTGGATATTCCTCTGCTCTTGTTTTGCAAGGAACTTCACTTTTATACATCCTTCAGAGGAAAGAATGTCAAGTAAAATAAGACGAAATGAAAATGGAAGGTGTGAAATTTTCATTTTGAGATTGCATAAGAAATCAAATTCCTCTCACGTGCTATAGAATACCTAAACACTTTTGATTAAACCACTTTAGTTGTTATAATGACACCAAATTTGAAAGCCATCTGTGACTTTTCTGTTCTTACTCTGCAACAACCATGGCAATTACAAGTTAAAAAGTAAAATGTATGCAAATTTTAAAATGGAGAATGCGGGCATCGATCCCGCTACCTCTCGCATGCTAAGCGAGCGCTCTACCATTTGAGCTAATTCCCCTGTGTGCTCACTCAGCATCACATTTCAAAAGTAACGTTACTGCTGTCCACACTTTATTTTAAGTCTAATTGCCCATAACATGAGTGTTCAGTTCACTCCTAACTGATGCCTTAACTACACCTAGGGGATGTTTTACACTTCAGGTTGGCATGTTTAGTACTTGAATAGGAGTGATATCACTGTATGTTAACCTAGACTCAGGCCCTACCTAATCTTGGAGATACATTTCTCATGAATGAGTAACCAAGGGAGATACAATTTTTAGGAGTTAGTGCATGTCTAATGCAAGATTAATCACCATATTATGAGAGCCAATGCAATCATCCAGCAAAAAATACTCGTTTTCGCCCAACGTGGGGCTCGAACCCACGACCCTGATATTAAGAGTCTCATGCTCTACCGACTGAGCTAGCCGGGCTCCCACTTAAATATGGTATGCAGACTCATCATTTTTTATTAAGGAAAACCGTTTCTGGATATTCCTCTGCTCTTGTTTTGCAAGGAACTTCACTTTTATACATCCTTCAGAGGAAAGAATGTCAAGTAAAATAAGACGAAATGAAAATGGAAGGTGTGAAATTTTCATTTTGAGATTGCATAAGAAATCAAATTCCTCTCACGTGCTATAGAATACCTAAACACTTTTGATTAAACCACTTTAGTTGTTATAATGACACCAAATTTGAAAGCCATCTGTGACTTTTCTGTTCTTACTCTTCAACAACCATGGCAATTACAAGTTAAAAAGTAAAATGTATGCAAATTTTAGAATGGAGAATGCGGGCATCGATCCCGCTACCTCTCGCATGCTAAGCGAGCGCTCTACCATTTGAGCTAATTCCCCTGTGTGCTCACTCAGCATCACATTTCAAAAGTAACGTTACTGCTGTCCACACTTTATTTTAAGTCTAATTGCCCATAACATGAGTGTTCAGTTCACTCCTAACTGATGCCTTAACTACACCTAGGGGATGTTTTACACTTCAGGTTGGCATGTTTAGTACTTGAATAGGAGTGATATCACTGCATGTTAACCTAGACTCAGGCCCTACCTAATCTTGGAGATACCTTTCTCATGAATGAGTAACCAAGGGAGATACAATTTTTAGGAGTTAGTGCATGTCTAATGCAAGATTAATCACCATATTATGAGAGCCAATGCTATCATCCAGCAAAAAATACTCGTTTTCGCCCAACGTGGGGCTCGAACCCACGACCCTGAGATTAAGAGTCTCATGCTCTACCGACTGAGCTAGCCGGGCTCCCACTTAAATATGGTATGCAGACTCATCATTTTTTATTAAGGAAAACCGTTTCTGGATATTCCTCTGCTCTTGTTTTGCAAGGAACTTCACTTTTATACATCCTTCAGAGGAAAGAATGTCAAGTAAAATAAGACGAAATGGAAATGGAAGGTGTGAAATTTTCATTTTGAGATTGCATAAGAAATCAAATTCCTCTCACGTGCTATAGAATACCTAAACACTTTTGATTAAACCACTTTAGTTGTTATAATGACACCAAATTTGAAAGCCATCTGTGACTTTTCTGTTCTTACTCTGCAACAACCATGGCAATTACAAGTTAAAAAGTAAAATGTATGCAAATTTTAGAATGGAGAATGCGGGCATCGATCCCGCTACCTCTCGCATGCTAAGCGAGCGCTCTACCATTTGAGCTAATTCCCCTGTGTGCTCACTCATCATCACATTTCAAAAGTAACGTTACTGCTGTCCACACTTTATTTTAAGTCTAATTGCCCATAACATGAGTGTTCAGTTCACTCCTAACTGATGCCTTAACTACACCTAGGGGATGTTTTACACTTCAGGTTGGCATGTTTAGTACTTGAATAGGAGTGATATCACTGCATGTTAACCTAGACTCAGGCCCTACCTAATCTTGGAGATACCTTTCTCATGAATGAGTAACCAAGGGAGATACAATTTTTAGGAGTTAGTGCATGTCTAATGCAAGATTAATCACCATATTATGAGAGCCAATGCTATCATCCAGCAAAAAATACTCGTTTTCGCCCAACGTGGGGCTCGAACCCACGACCCTGAGATTAAGAGTCTCATGCTCTACCGACTGAGCTAGCCGGGCTCCCACTTAAATATGGTATGCAGACTCATCATTTTTTATTAAGGAAAACCGTTTCTGGATATTCCTCTGCTCTTGTTTTGCAAGGAACTTCACTTTTATACATCCTTCAGAGGAAAGAATGTCAAGTAAAATAAGACGAAATGAAAATGGAAGGTGTGAAATTTTCATTTTGAGATTGCATAAGAAATCAAATTCCTCTCACGTGCTATAGAATACCTAAACACTTTTGATTAAACCACTTTAGTTGTTATAATGACACCAAATTTGAAAGCCATCTGTGACTTTTCTGTTCTTACTCTGCAACAACCATGGCAATTACAAGTTAAAAAGTAAAATGTATGCAAATTTTGGAATGGAGAATGCGGGCATCGATCCCGCTACCTCTCACATGCTAAGCGAGCGCTCTACCATTTGAGCTAATTCCCCTGTGTGCTCACTCAGCATCACATTTCAAAAGTAACGTTACTGCTGTCCACACTTTATTTTAAGTCTAATTGCCCATAACATGAGTGTTCAGTTCACTCCTAACTGATGCATTAACTACACCTAGGGGATGTTTTACATTTCAGGTTGGCATGTTTAGTACTTGAATAGGAGTGATATCACTGCATGTTAACCTAGACTCAGGCCCTACCTAATCTTGGAGATACATTTCTCATGAATGAGTAACCAAGGGAGATACAATTTTTAGGAGTTAGTGCATGTCTAATGCAAGATTAATCACCATATTATGAGAGCCAATGCTATCATCCAGCAAAAAATACTGGTTTTCGCCCAACGTGGGGCTCGAACCCACGACCCTGAGATTAAGAGTCTTATGCTCTACCGACTGAGCTAGCCGGGCTCCCACTTAAATATGGTATGCAGACTCATCATTTTTTATTAAGGAAAACTGTTTCTGGATATTCCTCTGCTCTTGTTTTGCAAGGAACTTCACTTTTATACATCCTTCAGAGGAAAGAATGTCAAGTAAAATAAGACGAAATGAAAATGGAAGGTGTGAAATTTTCATTTTGAGATTGCATAAGAAATCAAATTCCTCTCACGTGCTATAGAATACCTAAACACTTTTGATTAAACCACTTTAGTTGTTATAATGACACCAAATTTGAAAGCCATCTGTGACTTTTCTGTTCTTACTCTGCAACAACCATGGCAATTACAAGTTAAAAA
>NC_140585.1:121779803-121997303 GCF_964204655.1 Triturus cristatus | reverse complement strand
TGAAAGCCATCTGTGACTTTTCTGTTCTTACTCTTCAACAACCATGGCAATTACAAGTTAAAAAGTAAAATGTATGCAAATTTTAGAATGGAGAATGCGGGCATCGATCCCGCTACCTCTCGCATGCTAAGCGAGCGCTCTACCATTTGAGCTAATTCCCCTGTGTGCTCACTCAGCATCACATTTCAAAAGTAACGTTACTGCTGTCCACACTTTATTTTAAGTCTAATTGCCCATAACATGAGTGTTCAGTTCACTCCTAACTGATGCCTTAACTACACCTAGGGGATGTTTTACACTTCAGGTTGGCATGTTTAGTACTTGAATAGGAGTGATATCACTGCATGTTAACCTAGACTCAGGCCCTACCTAATCTTGGAGATACCTTTCTCATGAATGAGTAACCAAGGGAGATACAATTTTTAGGAGTTAGTGCATGTCTAATGCAAGATTAATCACCATATTATGAGAGCCAATGCTATCATCCAGCAAAAAATACTCGTTTTCGCCCAACGTGGGGCTCGAACCCACGACCCTGATATTAAGAGTCTCATGCTCTACCGACTGAGCTAGCCGGGCTCCCACTTAAATATGGTATGCAGACTCATCATTTTTTATTAAGGAAAACCGTTTCTGGATATTCCTCTGCTCTTGTTTTGCAAGGAACTTCACTTTTATACATCCTTCAGAGGAAAGAATGTCAAGTAAAATAAGACGAAATGAAAATGGAAGGTGTGAAATTTTCATTTTGAGATTGCATAAGAAATCAAATTCCTCTCACGTGCTATAGAATACCTAAACACTTTTGATTAAACCACTTTAGTTGTTATAATGACACCAAATTTGAAAGCCATCTGTGACTTTTCTGTTCTTACTCTTCAACAACCATGGCAATTACAAGTTAAAAAGTAAAATGTATGCAAATTTTAGAATGGAGAATGCGGGCATCGATCCCGCTACCTCTCGCATGCTAAGCGAGCGCTCTACCATTTGAGCTAATTCCCCTGTGTGCTCACTCCGCATCACATTTCAAAAGTAACGTTACTGCTGTCCACACTTTATTTTAAGTCTAATTGCCCATAACATGAGTGTTCAGTTCACTCCTAACTGATGCCTTAACTACACCTAGGGGATGTTTTACACTTCAGGTTGGCATGTTTAGTACTTGAATAGGAGTGATATCACTGCATGTTAACCTAGACTCAGGCCCTACCTAATCTTGGAGATACCTTTCTCATGAATGAGTAACCAAGGGAGATACAATTTTTAGGAGTTAGTGCATGTCTAATGCAAGATTAATCACCATATTATGAGAGCCAATGCTATCATCCAGCAAAAAATACTCGTTTTCGCCCAACGTGGGGCTCGAACCCACGACCCTGAGATTAAGAGTCTCATGCTCTACCGACTGAGCTAGCCGGGCTCCCACTTAAATATGGTATGCAGACTCATCATTTTTTATTAAGGAAAACCGTTTCTGGATATTCCTCTGCTCTTGTTTTGCAAGGAACTTCACTTTTATACATCCTTCAGAGGAAAGAATGTCAAGTAAAATAAGACGAAATGAAAATGGAAGGTGTGAAATTTTCATTTTGAGATTGCATAAGAAATCAAATTCCTCTCACGTGCTATAGAATACCTAAACACTTTTGATTAAACCACTTTAGTTGTTATAATGACACCAAATTTGAAAGCCATCTGTGACTTTTCTGTTCTTACTCTGCAACAACCATGGCAATTACAAGTTAAAAAGTAAAATGTATGCAAATTTTAGAATGGAGAATGCGGGCATCGATCCCGCTACCTCTCGCATGCTAAGCGAGCGCTCTACCATTTGAGCTAATTCCCCTGTGTGCTCACTCATCATCACATTTCAAAAGTAACGTTACTGCTGTCCACACTTTATTTTAAGTCTAATTGCCCATAACATGAGTGTTCAGTTCACTCCTAACTGATGCCTTAACTACACCTAGGGGATGTTTTACACTTCAGGTTGGCATGTTTAGTACTTGAATAGGAGTGATATCACTGCATGTTAACCTAGACTCAGGCACTACCTAATCTTGGAGATACCTTTCTCATGAATGAGTAACCAAGGGAGATACAATTTTTAGGAGTTAGTGCATGTCTAATGCAAGATTAATCACCATATTATGAGAGCCAATGCTATCATCCAGCAAAAAATACTCGTTTTCGCCCAACGTGGGGCTCGAACCCACGACCCTGAGATTAAGAGTCTCATGCTCTACCGACTGAGCTAGCCGGGCTCCCACTTAAATATGGTATGCAGACTCATCATTTTTTATTAAGGAAAACTGTTTCTGGATATTCCTCTGCTCTTGTTTTGCAAGGAACTTCACTTTTATACATCCTTCAGAGGAAAGAATGTCAAGTAAAATAAGACGAAATGAAAATGGAAGGTGTGAAATTTTCATTTTGAGATTGCATAAGAAATCAAATTCCTCTCACGTGCTATAGAATACCTAAACACTTTTGATTAAACCACTTTAGTTGTTATAATGACACCAAATTTGAAAGCCATCTGTGACTTTTCTGTTCTTACTCTGCAACAACCATGGCAATTACAAGTTAAAAAGTAAAATGTATGCAAATTTTAAAATGGAGAATGCGGGCATCGATCCCGCTACCTCTCGCATGCTAAGCGAGCGCTCTACCATTTGAGCTAATTCCCCTGTGTGCTCACTCAGCATCACATTTCAAAAGTAACGTTACTGCTGTCCACACTTTATTTTAAGTCTAATTGCCCATAACATGAGTGTTCAGTTCACTCCTAACTGATGCCTTAACTACACCTAGGGGATGTTTTACACTTCAGGTTGGCATGTTTAGTACTTGAATAGGAGTGATATCACTGTATGTTAACCTAGACTCAGGCCCTACCTAATCTTGGAGATACATTTCTCATGAATGAGTAACCAAGGGAGATACAATTTTTAGGAGTTAGTGCATGTCTAATGCAAGATTAATCACCATATTATGAGAGCCAATGCAATCATCCAGCAAAAAATAATCGTTTTCGCCCAACGTGGGGCTCGAACCCACGACCCTGATATTAAGAGTCTCATGCTCTACCGACTGAGCTAGCCGGGCTCCCACTTAAATATGGTATGCAGACTCATCATTTTTTTTTAAGGAAAACCGTTTCTGGATATTCCTCTGCTCTTGTTTTGCAAGGAACTTCACTTTTATACATCCTTCAGAGGAAAGAATGTCAAGTAAAATAAGACGAAATGAAAATGGAAGGTGTGAAATTTTCATTTTGAGATTGCATAAGAAATCAAATTCCTCTCACGTGCTATAGAATACCTAAACACTTTTGATTAAACCACTTTAGTTGTTATAATGACACCAAATTTGAAAGCCAGCTGTGACTTTTCTGTTCTTACTCTTCAACAACCATGGCAATTACAAGTTAAAAAGTATGCAAATTTTAGAATGGAGAATGCGGGCATCGATCCCGCTACCTCTCGCATGCTAAGCGAGCGCTCTACCATTTGAGCTAATTCCCCTGTGTGCTCACTCAGCATCACATTTCAAAAGTAACGTTACTGCTGTCCACACTTTATTTTAAGTCTAATTGCCCATAACATGAGTGTTCAGTTCACTCCTAACTGATGCCTTAACTACACCTAGGGGATGTTTTACACTTCAGGTTGGCATGTTTAGTACTTGAATAGGAGTGATATCACTGCATGTTAACCTAGACTCAGGCCCTACCTAATCTTGGAGATACCTTTCTCATGAATGAGTAACCAAGGGAGATACAATTTTTAGGAGTTAGTGCATGTCTAATGCAAGATTAATCACCATATTATGAGAGCCAATGCTATCATCCAGCAAAAAATACTCGTTTTCGCCCAACGTGGGGCTCGAACCCACGACCCTGAGATTAAGAGTCTCATGCTCTACCGACTGAGCTAGCCGGGCTCCCACTTAAATATGGTATGCAGACTCATCATTTTTTATTAAGGAAAACCGTTTCTGGATATTCCTCTGCTCTTGTTTTGCAAGGAACTTCACTTTTATACATCCTTCAGAGGAAAGAATGTCAAGTAAAATAAGACGAAATGAAAATGGAAGGTGTGAAATTTTCATTTTGAGATTGCATAAGAAATCAAATTCCTCTCACGTGCTATAGAATACCTAAACACTTTTGATTAAACCACTTTAGTTGTTATAATGACACCAAATTTGAAAGCCATCTGTGACTTTTCTGTTCTTACTCTGCAACAACCATGGCAATTACAAGTTAAAAAGTATGCAAATTTTGGAATGGAGAATGCGGGCATCGATCCCGCTACCTCTCACATGCTAAGCGAGCGCTCTACCATTTGAGCTAATTCCCCTGTGTGCTCACTCAGCATCACATTTCAAAAGTAACGTTACTGCTGTCCACACTTTATTTTAAGTCTAATTGCCCATAACATGAGTGTTCAGTTCACTCCTAACTGATGCATTAACTACACCTAGGGGATGTTTTACATTTCAGGTTGGCATGTTTAGTACTTGAATAGGAGTGATATCACTGCATGTTAACCTAGACTCAGGCCCTACCTAATCTTGGAGATACATTTCTCATGAATGAGTAACCAAGGGAGATACAATTTTTAGGAGTTAGTGCATGTCTAATGCAAGATTAATCACCATATTATGAGAGCCAATGCAATCATCCAGCAAAATAAACTCGTTTTCGCCCAACGTGGGGCTCGAACCCACGACCCTGATATTAAGAGTCTCATGCTCTACCGACTGAGCTAGCCGGGCTCCCACTTAAATATGGTATGCAGACTCATCATTTTTTATTAAGGAAAACCGTTTCTGGATATTCCTCTGCTCTTGTTTTGCAAGGAACTTCACTTTTATACATCCTTCAGAGGAAAGAATGTCAAGTAATATAAGACGAAATGAAAATGGAAGGTGTGAAATTTTCATTTTGAGATTGCATAAGAAATCAAATTCCTCTCACGTGCTATAGAATACCTAAACACTTTTGATTAAACCACTTTAGTTGTTATAATGACACCAAATTTGAAAGCCATCTGTGACTTTTCTGTTCTTACTCTTCAACAACCATGGCAATTACAAGTTAAAAAGTAAAATGTATGCAAATTTTAGAATGGAGAATGCGGGCATCGATCCCGCTACCTCTCGCATGCTAAGCGAGCGCTCTACCATTTGAGCTAATTCCCCTGTGTGCTCACTCAGCATCACATTTCAAAAGTAACGTTACTGCTGTCCACACTTTATTTTAAGTCTAATTGCCCATAACATGAGTGTTCAGTTCACTCCTAACTGATGCCTTAACTACACCTAGGGGATGTTTTACACTTCAGGTTGGCATGTTTAGTACTTGAATAGGAGTGATATCACTGCATGTTAACCTAGACTCAGGCCCTACCTAATCTTGGAGATACCTTTCTCATGAATGAGTAACCAAGGGAGATACAATTTTTAGGAGTTAGTGCATGTCTAATGCAAGATTAATCACCATATTATGAGAGCCAATGCTATCATCCAGCAAAAAATACTCGTTTTCGCCCAACGTGGGGCTCGAACCCACGACCCTGAGATTAAGAGTCTCATGCTCTACCGACTGAGCTAGCCGGGCTCCCACTTAAATATGGTATGCAGACTCATCATTTTTTATTAAGGAAAACCGTTTCTGGATATTCCTCTGCTCTTGTTTTGCAAGGAACTTCACTTTTATACATCCTTCAGAGGAAAGAATGTCAAGTAAAATAAGACGAAATGAAAATGGAAGGTGTGAAATTTTCATTTTGAGATTGCATAAGAAATCAAATTCCTCTCACGTGCTATAGAATACCTAAACACTTTTGATTAAACCACTTTAGTTGTTATAATGACACCAAATTTGAAAGCCATCTGTGACTTTTCTGTTCTTACTCTGCAACAACCATGGCAATTACAAGTTAAAAAGTAAAATGTATGCAAATTTTGGAATGGAGAATGCGGGCATCGATCCCGCTACCTCTCACATGCTAAGCGAGCGCTCTACCATTTGAGCTAATTCCCCTGTGTGCTCACTCAGCATCACATTTCAAAAGTAACGTTACTGCTGTCCACACTTTATTTTAAGTCTAATTGCCCATAACATGAGTGTTCAGTTCACTCCTAACTGATGCATTAACTACACCTAGGGGATGTTTTACATTTCAGGTTGGCATGTTTAGTACTTGAATAGGAGTGATATCACTGCATGTTAACCTAGACTCAGGCCCTACCTAATCTTGGAGATACATTTCTCATGAATGAGTAACCAAGGGAGATACAATTTTTAGGAGTTAGTGCATGTCTAATGCAAGATTAATCACCATATTATGAGAGCCAATGCTATCATCCAGCAAAAAATACTCGTTTTCGCCCAACGTGGGGCTCGAACCCACGACCCTGAGATTAAGAGTCTCATGCTCTACCGACTGAGCTAGCCGGGCTCCCACTTAAATATGGTATGCAGACTCATCATTTTTTATTAAGGAAAACTGTTTCTGGATATTCCTCTGCTCTTGTTTTGCAAGGAACTTCACTTTTATACATCCTTCAGAGGAAAGAATGTCAAGTAAAATAAGACGAAATGAAAATGGAAGGTGTGAAATTTTCATTTTGAGATTGCATAAGAAATCAAATTCCTCTCACGTGCTATAGAATACCTAAACACTTTTGATTAAACCACTTTAGTTGTTATAATGACACCAAATTTGAAAGCCATCTGTGACTTTTCTGTTCTTACTCTGCAACAACCATGGCAATTACAAGTTAAAAAGTAAAATGTATGCAAATTTTAAAATGGAGAATGCGGGCATCGATCCCGCTACCTCTCGCATGCTAAGCGAGCGCTCTACCATTTGAGCTAATTCCCCTGTGTGCTCACTCAGCATCACATTTCAAAAGTAACGTTACTGCTGTCCACACTTTATTTTAAGTCTAATTGCCCATAACATGAGTGTTCAGTTCACTCCTAACTGATGCCTTAACTACACCTAGGGGATGTTTTACACTTCAGGTTGGCATGTTTAGTACTTGAATAGGAGTGATATCACTGTATGTTAACCTAGACTCAGGCCCTACCTAATCTTGGAGATACATTTCTCATGAATGAGTAACCAAGGGAGATACAATTTTTAGGAGTTAGTGCATGTCTAATGCAAGATTAATCACCATATTATGAGAGCCAATGCAATCATCCAGCAAAAAATAATCGTTTTCGCCCAACGTGGGGCTCGAACCCACGACCCTGATATTAAGAGTCTCATGCTCTATAGGGGTGGGCGGAATTTGCGTAATCGCGTTACGCAAATCTCCGCGAAACGGTAAAAAATCTCCGCGAACACGCAGAAATTCCGCGAACACGCGGAATTGCTTGTTCGCGATACTTTTTGCCTGTTCGCGATCGCTGTTTGCGTGCTTGGGGTGAAATATCTCGCGAACACGCATATTGAGAACGCGAACAAGCAAAAAATTTCGCGAAGTCGCGGAACGCAGATTTTTGGGCAATTTCGCTTTCTCCGCGGAACGCGAAATTACCCAAATTCCGCAAATTCCGCGAACGGAACGGAATTTACCGCCCAGGCCTAATGCTCTACCGACTGAGCTAGCCGGGCTCCCACTTAAATATGGTATGCAGACTCATCATTTTTTATTAAGGAAAACCGTTTCTGGATATTCCTCTGCTCTTGTTTTGCAAGGAACTTCACTTTTATACATCCTTCAGAGGAAAGAATGTCAAGTAAAATAAGACGAAATGAAAATGGAAGGTGTGAAATTTTCATTTTGAGATTGCATAAGAAATCAAATTCCTCTCACGTGCTATAGAATACCTAAACACTTTTGATTAAACCACTTTAGTTGTTATAATGACACCAAATTTGAAAGCCATCTGTGACTTTTCTGTTCTTACTCTTCAACAACCATGGCAATTACAAGTTAAAAAGTAAAATGTATGCAAATTTTAGAATGGAGAATGCGGGCATCGATCCCGCTACCTCTCGCATGCTAAGCGAGCGCTCTACCATTTGAGCTAATTCCCCTGTGTGCTCACTCAGCATCACATTTCAAAAGTAACGTTACTGCTGTCCACACTTTATTTTAAGTCTAATTGCCCATAACATGAGTGTTCAGTTCACTCCTAACTGATGCCTTAACTACACCTAGGGGATGTTTTACACTTCAGGTTGGCATGTTTAGTACTTGAATAGGAGTGATATCACTGCATGTTAACCTAGACTCAGGCCCTACCTAATCTTGGAGATACCTTTCTCATGAATGAGTAACCAAGGGAGATACAATTTTTAGGAGTTAGTGCATGTCTAATGCAAGATTAATCACCATATTATGAGAGCCAATGCTATCATCCAGCAAAAAATACTCGTTTTCGCCCAACGTGGGGCTCGAACCCACGACCCTGAGATTAAGAGTCTCATGCTCTACCGACTGAGCTAGCCGGGCTCCCACTTAAATATGGTATGCAGACTCATCATTTTTTATTAAGGAAAACCGTTTCTGGATATTCCTCTGCTCTTGTTTTGCAAGGAACTTCACTTTTATACATCCTTCAGAGGAAAGAATGTCAAGTAAAATAAGACGAAATGAAAATGGAAGGTGTGAAATTTTCATTTTGAGATTGCATAAGAAATCAAATTCCTCTCACGTGCTATAGAATACCTAAACACTTTTGATTAAACCACTTTAGTTGTTATAATGACACCAAATTTGAAAGCCATCTGTGACTTTTCTGTTCTTACTCTGCAACAACCATGGCAATTACAAGTTAAAAAGTAAAATGTATGCAAATTTTAAAATGGAGAATGCGGGCATCGATCCCGCTACCTCTCGCATGCTAAGCGAGCGCTCTACCATTTGAGCTAATTCCCCTGTGTGCTCACTCAGCATCACATTTCAAAAGTAACGTTACTGCTGTCCACACTTTATTTTAAGTCTAATTGCCCATAACATGAGTGTTCAGTTCACTCCTAACTGATGCCTTAACTACACCTAGGGGATGTTTTACACTTCAGGTTGGCATGTTTAGTACTTGAATAGGAGTGATATCACTGTATGTTAACCTAGACTCAGGCCCTACCTAATCTTGGAGATACATTTCTCATGAATGAGTAACCAAGGGAGATACAATTTTTAGGAGTTAGTGCATGTCTAATGCAAGATTAATCACCATATTATGAGAGCCAATGCAATCATCCAGCAAAAAATAATCGTTTTCGCCCAACGTGGGGCTCGAACCCACGACCCTGATATTAAGAGTCTCATGCTCTACCGACTGAGCTAGCCGGGCTCCCACTTAAATATGGTATGCAGACTCATCATTTTTTATTAAGGAAAACCGTTTCTGGATATTCCTCTGCTCTTGTTTTGCAAGGAACTTCACTTTTATACATCCTTCAGAGGAAAGAATGTCAAGTAAAATAAGACGAAATGAAAATGGAAGGTGTGAAATTTTCATTTTGAGATTGCATAAGAAATCAAATTCCTCTCACGTGCTATAGAATACCTAAACACTTTTGATTAAACCACTTTAGTTGTTATAATGACACCAAATTTGAAAGCCATCTGTGACTTTTCTGTTCTTACTCTTCAACAACCATGGCAATTACAAGTTAAAAAGTAAAATGTATGCAAATTTTAGAATGGAGAATGCGGGCATCGATCCCGCTACCTCTCGCATGCTAAGCGAGCGCTCTACCATTTGAGCTAATTCCCCTGTGTGCTCACTCAGCATCACATTTCAAAAGTAACGTTACTGCTGTCCACACTTTATTTTAAGTCTAATTGCCCATAACATGAGTGTTCAGTTCACTCCTAACTGATGCCTTAACTACACCTAGGGGATGTTTTACACTTCAGGTTGGCATGTTTAGTACTTGAATAGGAGTGATATCACTGCATGTTAACCTAGACTCAGGCCCTACCTAATCTTGGAGATACCTTTCTCATGAATGAGTAACCAAGGGAGATACAATTTTTAGGAGTTAGTGCATGTCTAATGCAAGATTAATCACCATATTATGAGAGCCAATGCTATCATCCAGCAAAAAATACTCGTTTTCGCCCAACGTGGGGCTCGAACCCACGACCCTGAGATTAAGAGTCTCATGCTCTACCGACTGAGCTAGCCGGGCTCCCACTTAAATATGGTATGCAGACTCATCATTTTTTATTAAGGAAAACCGTTTCTGGATATTCCTCTGCTCTTGTTTTGCAAGGAACTTCACTTTTATACATCCTTCAGAGGAAAGAATGTCAAGTAAAATAAGACGAAATGAAAATGGAAGGTGTGAAATTTTCATTTTGAGATTGCATAAGAAATCAAATTCCTCTCACGTGCTATAGAATACCTAAACACTTTTGATTAAACCACTTTAGTTGTTATAATGACACCAAATTTGAAAGCCATCTGTGACTTTTCTGTTCTTACTCTGCAACAACCATGGCAATTACAAGTTAAAAAGTAAAATGTATGCAAATTTTGGAATGGAGAATGCGGGCATCGATCCCGCTACCTCTCACATGCTAAGCGAGCGCTCTACCATTTGAGCTAATTCCCCTGTGTGCTCACTCAGCATCACATTTCAAAAGTAACGTTACTGCTGTCCACACTTTATTTTAAGTCTAATTGCCCATAACATGAGTGTTCAGTTCACTCCTAACTGATGCATTAACTACACCTAGGGGATGTTTTACATTTCAGGTTGGCATGTTTAGTACTTGAATAGGAGTGATATCACTGCATGTTAACCTAGACTCAGGCCCTACCTAATCTTGGAGATACATTTCTCATGAATGAGTAACCAAGGGAGATACAATTTTTAGGAGTTAGTGCATGTCTAATGCAAGATTAATCACCATATTATGAGAGCCAATGCTATCATCCAGCAAAAAATACTCGTTTTCCCCCAACGTGGGGCTCGAACCCACGACCCTGAGATTAAGAGTCTCATGCTCTACCGACTGAGCTAGCCGGGCTCCCACTTAAATATGGTATGCAGACTCATCATTTTTTATTAAGGAAAACTGTTTCTGGATATTCCTCTGCTCTTGTTTTGCAAGGAACTTCACTTTTATACATCCTTCAGAGGAAAGAATGTCAAGTAAAATAAGACGAAATGAAAATGGAAGGTGTGAAATTTTCATTTTGAGATTGCATAAGAAATCAAATTCCTCTCACGTGCTATAGAATACCTAAACACTTTTGATTAAACCACTTTAGTTGTTATAATGACACCAAATTTGAAAGCCATCTGTGACTTTTCTGTTCTTACTCTGCAACAACCATGGCAATTACAAGTTAAAAAGTAAAATGTATGCAAATTTTAAAATGGAGAATGCGGGCATCGATCCCGCTACCTCTCGCATGCTAAGCGAGCGCTCTACCATTTGAGCTAATTCCCCTGTGTGCTCACTCAGCATCACATTTCAAAAGTAACGTTACTGCTGTCCACACTTTATTTTAAGTCTAATTGCCCATAACATGAGTGTTCAGTTCACTCCTAACTGATGCCTTAACTACACCTAGGGGATGTTTTACACTTCAGGTTGGCATGTTTAGTACTTGAATAGGAGTGATATCACTGTATGTTAACCTAGACTCAGGCCCTACCTAATCTTGGAGATACATTTCTCATGAATGAGTAACCAAGGGAGATACAATTTTTAGGAGTTAGTGCATGTCTAATGCAAGATTAATCACCATATTATGAGAGCCAATGCAATCATCCAGCAAAAAATACTTGTTTTCGCCCAACGTGGGGCTCGAACCCACAACCCTGAGATTAAGCGTCTCATGCTCTACCGACTGAGCTAGCCGGGCTCCCACTTAAATATGGTATGCAGACTCATCATTTTTTATTAAGGAAAACCGTTTCTGGATATTCCTCTGCTCTTGTTTTGCAAGGAACTTCACTTTTATACATCCTTCAGAGGAAAGAATGTCAAGTAAAATAAGACGAAATGAAAATGGAAGGTGTGAAATTTTCATTTTGAGATTGCATAAGAAATCAAATTCCTCTCACGTGCTATAGAATACCTAAACACTTTTGATTAAACCACTTTAGTTGTTATAATGACACCAAATTTGAAAGCCATCTGTGACTTTTCTGTTCTTACTCTTCAACAACCATGGCAATTACAAGTTAAAAAGTAAAATGTATGCAAATTTTAGAATGGAGAATGCGGGCATCGATCCCGCTACCTCTCGCATGCTAAGCGAGCGCTCTACCATTTGAGCTAATTCCCCTGTGTGCTCACTCAGCATCACATTTCAAAAGTAACGTTACTGCTGTCCACACTTTATTTTAAGTCTAATTGCCCATAACATGAGTGTTCAGTTCACTCCTAACTGATGCCTTAACTACACCTAGGGGATGTTTTACACTTCAGGTTGGCATGTTTAGTACTTGAATAGGAGTGATATCACTGCATGTTAACCTAGACTCAGGCCCTACCTAATCTTGGAGATACCTTTCTCATGAATGAGTAACCAAGGGAGATACAATTTTTAGGAGTTAGTGCATGTCTAATGCAAGATTAATCACCATATTATGAGAGCCAATGCTATCATCCAGCAAAAAATACTCGTTTTCGCCCAACGTGGGGCTCGAACCCACGACCCTGAGATTAAGAGTCTCATGCTCTACCGACTGAGCTAGCCGGGCTCCCACTTAAATATGGTATGCAGACTCATCATTTTTTATTAAGGAAAACCGTTTCTGGATATTCCTCTCCTCTTGTTTTGCAAGGAACTTCACTTTTATACATCCTTCAGAGGAAAGAATGTCAAGTAAAATAAGACGAAATGAAAATGGAAGGTGTGAAATTTTCATTTTGAGATTGCATAAGAAATCAAATTCCTCTCACGTGCTATAGAATACCTAAACACTTTTGATTAAACCACTTTAGTTGTTATAATGACACCAAATTTGAAAGCCATCTGTGACTTTTCTGTTCTTACTCTGCAACAACCATGGCAATTACAAGTTAAAAAGTAAAATGTATGCAAATTTTGGAATGGAGAATGCGGGCATCGATCCCGCTACCTCTCACATGCTAAGCGAGCGCTCTACCATTTGAGCTAATTCCCCTGTGTGCTCACTCAGCATCACATTTCAAAAGTAACGTTACTGCTGTCCACACTTTATTTTAAGTCTAATTGCCCATAACATGAGTGTTCAGTTCACTCCTAACTGATGCATTAACTACACCTAGGGGATGTTTTACATTTCAGGTTGGCATGTTTAGTACTTGAATAGGAGTGATATCACTGCATGTTAACCTAGACTCAGGCCCTACCTAATCTTGGAGATACATTTCTCATGAATGAGTAACCAAGGGAGATACAATTTTTAGGAGTTAGTGCATGTCTAATGCAAGATTAATCACCATATTATGAGAGCCAATGCTATCATCCAGCAAAAAATACTCGTTTTCGCCCAACGTGGGGCTCGAACCCACGACCCTGAGATTAAGAGTCTCATGCTCTACCGACTGAGCTAGCCGGGCTCCCACTTAAATATGGTATGCAGACTCATCATTTTTTATTAAGGAAAACTGTTTCTGGATATTCCTCTGCTCTTGTTTTGCAAGGAACTTCACTTTTATACATCCTTCAGAGGAAAGAATGTCAAGTAAAATAAGACGAAATGAAAATGGAAGGTGTGAAATTTTCATTTTGAGATTGCATAAGAAATCAAATTCCTCTCACGTGCTATAGAATACCTAAACACTTTTGATTAAACCACTTTAGTTGTTATAATGACACCAAATTTGAAAGCCATCTGTGACTTTTCTGTTCTTACTCTGCAACAACCATGGCAATTACAAGTTAAAAAGTAAAATGTATGCAAATTTTAAAATGGAGAATGCGGGCATCGATCCCGCTACCTCTCGCATGCTAAGCGAGCGCTCTACCATTTGAGCTAATTCCCCTGTGTGCTCACTCAGCATCACATTTCAAAAGTAACGTTACTGCTGTCCACACTTTATTTTAAGTCTAATTGCCCATAACATGAGTGTTCAGTTCACTCCTAACTGATGCCTTAACTACACCTAGGGGATGTTTTACACTTCAGGTTGGCATGTTTAGTACTTGAATAGGAGTGATATCACTGTATGTTAACCTAGACTCAGGCCCTACCTAATCTTGGAGATACATTTCTCATGAATGAGTATCCAAGGGAGATACAATTTTTAGGAGTTAGTGCATGTCTAATGCAAGATTAATCACCATATTATGAGAGCCAATGCAATCATCCAGCAAAAAATACTCGTTTTCGCCCAACGTGGGGCTCGAACCCACGACCCTGATATTAAGAGTCTCATGCTCTACCGACTGAGCTAGCCGGGCTCCCACTTAAATATGGTATGCAGACTCATCATTTTTTATTAAGGAAAACCGTTTCTGGATATTCCTCTGCTCTTGTTTTGCAAGGAACTTCACTTTTATACATCCTTCAGAGGAAAGAATGTCAAGTAAAATAAGACGAAATGAAAATGGAAGGTGTGAAATTTTCATTTTGAGATTGCATAAGAAATCAAATTCCTCTCACGTGCTATAGAATACCTAAACACTTTTGATTAAACCACTTTAGTTGTTATAATGACACCAAATTTGAAAGCCATCTGTGACTTTTCTGTTCTTACTCTTCAACAACCATGGCAATTACAAGTTAAAAAGTAAAATGTATGCAAATTTTAGAATGGAGAATGCGGGCATCGATCCCGCTACCTCTCGCATGCTAAGCGAGCGCTCTACCATTTGAGCTAATTCCCCTGTGTGCTCACTCAGCATCACATTTCAAAAGTAACGTTACTGCTGTCCACACTTTATTTTAAGTCTAATTGCCCATAACATGAGTGTTCAGTTCACTCCTAACTGATGCCTTAACTACACCTAGGGGATGTTTTACACTTCAGGTTGGCATGTTTAGTACTTGAATAGGAGTGATATCACTGCATGTTAACCTAGACTCAGGCCCTACCTAATCTTGGAGATACCTTTCTCAAGAATGAGTAACCAAGGGAGATACAATTTTTAGGAGTTAGTGCATGTCTAATGCAAGATTAATCACCATATTATGAGAGCCAATGCTATCATCCAGCAAAAAATACTCGTTTTCGCCCAACGTGGGGCTCGAACCCACGACAATGATATTAAGAGTCTCATGCTCTACCGACTGCGCTAGCCGGGCTCCCACTTAAATATGGTATGCAGACTCATCATTTTTTATTAAGGAAAACCGTTTCTGGATATTCCTCTGCTCTTGTTTTGCAAGGAACTTCACTTTTATACATCCTTCAGAGGAAAGAATGTCAAGTAAAATAAGACGAAATGAAAATGGAAGGTGTGAAATTTTCATTTTGAGATTGCATAAGAAATCAAATTCCTCTCACGTGCTATAGAATACCTAAACACTTTTGATTAAACCACTTTAGTTGTTATAATGACACCAAATTTGAAAGCCATCTGTGACTTTTCTGTTCTTACTCTGCAACAACCATGGCAATTACAAGTTAAAAAGTAAAATGTATGCAAATTTTAGAATGGAGAATGCGGGCATCGATCCCGCTACCTCTCGCATGCTAAGCGAGCGCTCTACCATTTGAGCTAATTCCCCTGTGTGCTCACTCAGCATCACATTTCAAAAGTAACGTTACTGCTGTCCACACTTTATTTTAAGTCTAATTGCCCATAACATGAGTGTTCAGTTCACTCCTAACTGATGCATTAACTACACCTAGGGGATGTTTTACATTTCAGGTTGGCATGTTTAGTACTTGAATAGGAGTGATATCACTGCATGTTAACCTAGACTCAGGCCCTACCTAATCTTGGAGATACATTTCTCATGAATGAGTAACCAAGGGAGATACAATTTTTAGGAGTTAGTGCATGTCTAATGCAAGATTAATCACCATATTATGAGAGCCAATGCAATCATCCAGCAAAAAATACTTGTTTTCGCCCAACGTGGGGCTCGAACCCACGACCCTGATATTAAGAGTCTCATGCTCTACCGACTGAGCTAGCCGGGCTCCCACTTAAATATGGTATGCAGACTCATCATTTTTTATTAAGGAAAACCGTTTCTGGATATTCCTCTGCTCTTGTTTTGCAAGGAACTTCACTTTTATACATCCTTCAGAGGAAAGAATGTCAAGTAAAATAAGACGAAATGAAAATGGAAGGTGTGAAATTTTCATTTTGAGATTGCATAAGAAATCAAATTCCTCTCACGTGCTATAGAATACCTAAACACTTTTGATTAAACCACTTTAGTTGTTATAATGACACCAAATTTGAAAGCCATCTGTGACTTTTCTGTTCTTACTCTTCAACAACCATGGCAATTACAAGTTAAAAAGTAAAATGTATGCAAATTTTAGAATGGAGAATGCGGGCATCGATCCCGCTACCTCTCGCATGCTAAGCGAGCGCTCTACCATTTGAGCTAATTCCCCTGTGTGCTCACTCAGCATCACATTTCAAAAGTAACGTTACTGCTGTCCACACTTTATTTTAAGTCTAATTGCCCATAACATGAGTGTTCAGTTCACTCCTAACTGATGCCTTAACTACACCTAGGGGATGTTTTACACTTCAGGTTGGCATGTTTAGTACTTGAATAGGAGTGATATCACTGCATGTTAACCTAGACTCAGGCCCTACCTAATCTTGGAGATACCTTTCTCATGAATGAGTAACCAAGGGAGATACAATTTTTAGGAGTTAGTGCATGTCTAATGCAAGATTAATCACCATATTATGAGAGCCAATGCAATCATCCAGCAAAAAATACTCGTTTTCGCCCAACGTGGGGCTCGAACCCACGACAATGATATTAAGAGTCTCATGCTCTACCGACTGAGCTAGCCGGGCTCCCACTTAAATATGGTATGCAGACTCATCATTTTTTATTAAGGAAAACCGTTTCTGGATATTCCTCTGCTCTTGTTTTGCAAGGAACTTCACTTTTATACATCCTTCAGAGGAAAGAATGTCAAGTAAAATAAGACGAAATGAAAATGGAAGGTGTGAAATTTTCATTTTGAGATTGCATAAGAAATCAAATTCCTCTCACGTGCTATAGAATACCTAAACACTTTTGATTAAACCACTTTAGTTGTTATAATGACACCAAATTTGGAAGCCATCTGTGACTTTTCTGTTCTTACTCTTCAACAACCATGGCAATTACAAGTTAAAAAGTAAAATGTATGCAAATTTTAGAATGGAGAATGCGGGCATCGATCCCGCTACCTCTCGCATGCTAAGCGAGCGCTCTACCATTTGAGCTAATTCCCCTGTGTGCTCACTCAGCATCACATTTCAAATGTAACGTTACTGCTGTCCACACTTTATTTTAAGTCTAATTGCCCATAACATGAGTGTTCAGTTCACTCCTAACTGATGCCTTAACTACACCTAGGGGATGTTTTACACTTCAGGTTGGCATGTTTAGTACTTGAATAGGAGTGATATCACTGCATGTTAACCTAGACTCAGGCCCTACCTAATCTTGGAGATACCTTTCTCATGAATGAGTAACCAAGGGAGATACAATTTTTAGGAGTTAGTGCATGTCTAATGCAAGATTAATCACCATATTATGAGAGCCAATGCTATCATCCAGCAAAAAATACTCGTTTTCGCCCAACGTGGGGCTCGAACCCACGACCCTGAGATTAAGAGTCTCATGCTCTACCGACTGAGCTAGCCGGGCTCCCACTTAAATATGGTATGCAGACTCATCATTTTTTATTAAGGAAAACCGTTTCTGGATATTCCTCTGCTCTTGTTTTGCAAGGAACTTCACTTTTATACATCCTTCAGAGGAAAGAATGTCAAGTAAAATAAGACGAAATGAAAATGGAAGGTGTGAAATTTTCATTTTGAGATTGCATAAGAAATCAAATTCCTCTCACGTGCTATAGAATACCTAAACACTTTTGATTAAACCACTTTAGTTGTTATAATGACACCAAATTTGAAAGCCATCTGTGACTTTTCTGTTCTTACTCTGCAACAACCATGGCAATTACAAGTTAAAAAGTAAAATGTATGCAAATTTTGGAATGGAGAATGCGGGCATCGATCCCGCTACCTCTCGCATGCTAAGCGAGCGCTCTACCATTTGAGCTAATTCCCCTGTGTGCTCACTCAGCATCACATTTCAAAAGTAACGTTACTGCTGTCCACACTTTATTTTAAGTCTAATTGCCCATAACATGAGTGTTCAGTTCACTCCTAACTGATGCCTTAACTACACCTAGGGGATGTTTTACACTTCAGGTTGGCATGTTTAGTACTTGAATAGGAGTGATATCACTGCATGTTAACCTAGACTCAGGCCCTACCTAATCTTGGAGATACCTTTCTCAAGAATGAGTAACCAAGGGAGATACAATTTTTAGGAGTTAGTGCATGTCTAATGCAAGATTAATCACCATATTATGAGAGCCAATGCTATCATCCAGCAAAAAATACTCGTTTTCGCCCAACGTGGGGCTCGAACCCACGACAATGATATTAAGAGTCTCATGCTCTACCGACTGCGCTAGCCGGGCTCCCACTTAAATATGGTATGCAGACTCATCATTTTTTATTAAGGAAAACCGTTTCTGGATATTCCTCTGCTCTTGTTTTGCAAGGAACTTCACTTTTATACATCCTTCAGAGGAAAGAATGTCAAGTAAAATAAGACGAAATGAAAATGGAAGGTGTGAAATTTTCATTTTGAGATTGCATAAGAAATCAAATTCCTCTCACGTGCTATAGAATACCTAAACACTTTTGATTAAACCACTTTAGTTGTTATAATGACACCAAATTTGAAAGCCATCTGTGACTTTTCTGTTCTTACTCTGCAACAACCATGGCAATTACAAGTTAAAAAGTAAAATGTATGCAAATTTTAGAATGGAGAATGCGGGCATCGATCCCGCTACCTCTCGCATGCTAAGCGAGCGCTCTACCATTTGAGCTAATTCCCCTGTGTGCTCACTCAGCATCACATTTCAAAAGTAACGTTACTGCTGTCCACACTTTATTTTAAGTCTAATTGCCCATAACATGAGTGTTCAGTTCACTCCTAACTGATGCATTAACTACACCTAGGGGATGTTTTACATTTCAGGTTGGCATGTTTAGTACTTGAATAGGAGTGATATCACTGCATGTTAACCTAGACTCAGGCCCTACCTAATCTTGGAGATACATTTCTCATGAATGAGTAACCAAGGGAGATACAATTTTTAGGAGTTAGTGCATGTCTAATGCAAGATTAATCACCATATTATGAGAGCCAATGCAATCATCCAGCAAAAAATACTTGTTTTCGCCCAACGTGGGGCTCGAACCCACGACCCTGATATTAAGAGTCTCATGCTCTACCGACTGAGCTAGCCGGGCTCCCACTTAAATATGGTATGCAGACTCATCATTTTTTATTAAGGAAAACCGTTTCTGGATATTCCTCTGCTCTTGTTTTGCAAGGAACTTCACTTTTATACATCCTTCAGAGGAAAGAATGTCAAGTAAAATAAGACGAAATGAAAATGGAAGGTGTGAAATTTTCATTTTGAGATTGCATAAGAAATCAAATTCCTCTCACGTGCTATAGAATACCTAAACACTTTTGATTAAACCACTTTAGTTGTTATAATGACACCAAATTTGAAAGCCATCTGTGACTTTTCTGTTCTTACTCTTCAACAACCATGGCAATTACAAGTTAAAAAGTAAAATGTATGCAAATTTTAGAATGGAGAATGCGGGCATCGATCCCGCTACCTCTCGCATGCTAAGCGAGCGCTCTACCATTTGAGCTAATTCCCCTGTGTGCTCACTCAGCATCACATTTCAAAAGTAACGTTACTGCTGTCCACACTTTATTTTAAGTCTAATTGCCCATAACATGAGTGTTCAGTTCACTCCTAACTGATGCCTTAACTACACCTAGGGGATGTTTTACACTTCAGGTTGGCATGTTTAGTACTTGAATAGGAGTGATATCACTGCATGTTAACCTAGACTCAGGCCCTACCTAATCTTGGAGATACCTTTCTCATGAATGAGTAACCAAGGGAGATACAATTTTTAGGAGTTAGTGCATGTCTAATGCAAGATTAATCACCATATTATGAGAGCCAATGCAATCATCCAGCAAAAAATACTCGTTTTCGCCCAACGTGGGGCTCGAACCCACGACAATGATATTAAGAGTCTCATGCTCTACCGACTGAGCTAGCCGGGCTCCCACTTAAATATGGTATGCAGACTCATCATTTTTTATTAAGGAAAACCGTTTCTGGATATTCCTCTGCTCTTGTTTTGCAAGGAACTTCACTTTTATACATCCTTCAGAGGAAAGAATGTCAAGTAAAATAAGACGAAATGAAAATGGAAGGTGTGAAATTTTCATTTTGAGATTGCATAAGAAATCAAATTCCTCTCACGTGCTATAGAATACCTAAACACTTTTGATTAAACCACTTTAGTTGTTATAATGACACCAAATTTGGAAGCCATCTGTGACTTTTCTGTTCTTACTCTTCAACAACCATGGCAATTACAAGTTAAAAAGTAAAATGTATGCAAATTTTAGAATGGAGAATGCGGGCATCGATCCCGCTACCTCTCGCATGCTAAGCGAGCGCTCTACCATTTGAGCTAATTCCCCTGTGTGCTCACTCAGCATCACATTTCAAATGTAACGTTACTGCTGTCCACACTTTATTTTAAGTCTAATTGCCCATAACATGAGTGTTCAGTTCACTCCTAACTGATGCCTTAACTACACCTAGGGGATGTTTTACACTTCAGGTTGGCATGTTTAGTACTTGAATAGGAGTGATATCACTGCATGTTAACCTAGACTCAGGCCCTACCTAATCTTGGAGATACCTTTCTCATGAATGAGTAACCAAGGGAGATACAATTTTTAGGAGTTAGTGCATGTCTAATGCAAGATTAATCACCATATTATGAGAGCCAATGCTATCATCCAGCAAAAAATACTCGTTTTCGCCCAACGTGGGGCTCGAACCCACGACCCTGAGATTAAGAGTCTCATGCTCTACCGACTGAGCTAGCCGGGCTCCCACTTAAATATGGTATGCAGACTCATCATTTTTTATTAAGGAAAACCGTTTCTGGATATTCCTCTGCTCTTGTTTTGCAAGGAACTTCACTTTTATACATCCTTCAGAGGAAAGAATGTCAAGTAAAATAAGACGAAATGAAAATGGAAGGTGTGAAATTTTCATTTTGAGATTGCATAAGAAATCAAATTCCTCTCACGTGCTATAGAATACCTAAACACTTTTGATTAAACCACTTTAGTTGTTATAATGACACCAAATTTGAAAGCCATCTGTGACTTTTCTGTTCTTACTCTGCAACAACCATGGCAATTACAAGTTAAAAAGTAAAATGTATGCAAATTTTGGAATGGAGAATGCGGGCATCGATCCCGCTACCTCTCACATGCTAAGCGAGCGCTCTACCATTTGAGCTAATTCCCCTGTGTGCTCACTCAGCATCACATTTCAAAAGTAACGTTACTGCTGTCCACACTTTATTTTAAGTCTAATTGCCCATAACATGAGTGTTCAGTTCACTCCTAACTGATGCATTAACTACACCTAGGGGATGTTTTACATTTCAGGTTGGCATGTTTAGTACTTGAATAGGAGTGATATCACTGCATGTTAACCTAGACTCAGGCCCTACCTAATCTTGGAGATACATTTCTCATGAATGAGTAACCAAGGGAGATACAATTTTTAGGAGTTAGTGCATGTCTAATGCAAGATTAATCACCATATTATGAGAGCCAATGCTATCATCCAGCAAAAAATACTCGTTTTCGCCCAACGTGGGGCTCGAACCCACGACCCTGAGATTAAGAGTCTCATGCTCTACCGACTGAGCTAGCCGGGCTCCCACTTAAATATGGTATGCAGACTCATCATTTTTTATTAAGGAAAACTGTTTCTGGATATTCCTCTGCTCTTGTTTTGCAAGGAACTTCACTTTTATACATCCTTCAGAGGAAAGAATGTCAAGTAAAATAAGACGAAATGAAAATGGAAGGTGTGAAATTTTCATTTTGAGATTGCATAAGAAATCAAATTCCTCTCACGTGCTATAGAATACCTAAACACTTTTGATTAAACCACTTTAGTTGTTATAATGACACCAAATTTGAAAGCCATCTGTGACTTTTCTGTTCTTACTCTGCAACAACCATGGCAATTACAAGTTAAAAAGTAAAATGTATGCAAATTTTAAAATGGAGAATGCGGGCATCGATCCCGCTACCTCTCGCATGCTAAGCGAGCGCTCTACCATTTGAGCTAATTCCCCTGTGTGCTCACTCAGCATCACATTTCAAAAGTAACGTTACTGCTGTCCACACTTTATTTTAAGTCTAATTGCCCATAACATGAGTGTTCAGTTCACTCCTAACTGATGCCTTAACTACACCTAGGGGATGTTTTACACTTCAGGTTGGCATGTTTAGTACTTGAATAGGAGTGATATCACTGTATGTTAACCTAGACTCAGGCCCTACCTAATCTTGGAGATACATTTCTCATGAATGAGTAACCAAGGGAGATACAATTTTTAGGAGTTAGTGCATGTCTAATGCAAGATTAATCACCATATTATGAGAGCCAATGCAATCATCCAGCAAAAAATACTCGTTTTCGCCCAACGTGGGGCTCGAACCCACGACCCTGATATTAAGAGTCTCATGCTCTACCGACTGAGCTAGCCGGGCTCCCACTTAAATATGGTATGCAGACTCATCATTTTTTATTAAGGAAAACCGTTTCTGGATATTCCTCTGCTCTTGTTTTGCAAGGAACTTCACTTTTATACATCCTTCAGAGGAAAGAATGTCAAGTAAAATAAGACGAAATGAAAATGGAAGGTGTGAAATTTTCATTTTGAGATTGCATAAGAAATCAAATTCCTCTCACGTGCTATAGAATACCTAAACACTTTTGATTAAACCACTTTAGTTGTTATAATGACACCAAATTTGAAAGCCATCTGTGACTTTTCTGTTCTTACTCTTCAACAACCATGGCAATTACAAGTTAAAAAGTAAAATGTATGCAAATTTTAGAATGGAGAATGCGGGCATCGATCCCGCTACCTCTCGCATGCTAAGCGAGCGCTCTACCATTTGAGCTAATTCCCCTGTGTGCTCACTCAGCATCACATTTCAAAAGTAACGTTACTGCTGTCCACACTTTATTTTAAGTCTAATTGCCCATAACATGAGTGTTCAGTTCACTCCTAACTGATGCCTTAACTACACCTAGGGGATGTTTTACACTTCAGGTTGGCATGTTTAGTACTTGAATAGGAGTGATATCACTGCATGTTAACCTAGACTCAGGCCCTACCTAATCTTGGAGATACCTTTCTCAAGAATGAGTAACCAAGGGAGATACAATTTTTAGGAGTTAGTGCATGTCTAATGCAAGATTAATCACCATATTATGAGAGCCAATGCTATCATCCAGCAAAAAATACTCGTTTTCGCCCAACGTGGGGCTCGAACCCACGACAATGATATTAAGAGTCTCATGCTCTACCGACTGCGCTAGCCGGGCTCCCACTTAAATATGGTATGCAGACTCATCATTTTTTATTAAGGAAAACCGTTTCTGGATATTCCTCTGCTCTTGTTTTGCAAGGAACTTCACTTTTATACATCCTTCAGAGGAAAGAATGTCAAGTAAAATAAGACGAAATGAAAATGGAAGGTGTGAAATTTTCATTTTGAGATTGCATAAGAAATCAAATTCCTCTCACGTGCTATAGAATACCTAAACACTTTTGATTAAACCACTTTAGTTGTTATAATGACACCAAATTTGAAAGCCATCTGTGACTTTTCTGTTCTTACTCTGCAACAACCATGGCAATTACAAGTTAAAAAGTAAAATGTATGCAAATTTTAGAATGGAGAATGCGGGCATCGATCCCGCTACCTCTCGCATGCTAAGCGAGCGCTCTACCATTTGAGCTAATTCCCCTGTGTGCTCACTCAGCATCACATTTCAAAAGTAACGTTACTGCTGTCCACACTTTATTTTAAGTCTAATTGCCCATAACATGAGTGTTCAGTTCACTCCTAACTGATGCATTAACTACACCTAGGGGATGTTTTACATTTCAGGTTGGCATGTTTAGTACTTGAATAGGAGTGATATCACTGCATGTTAACCTAGACTCAGGCCCTACCTAATCTTGGAGATACATTTCTCATGAATGAGTAACCAAGGGAGATACAATTTTTAGGAGTTAGTGCATGTCTAATGCAAGATTAATCACCATATTATGAGAGCCAATGCAATCATCCAGCAAAAAATACTTGTTTTCGCCCAACGTGGGGCTCGAACCCACGACCCTGATATTAAGAGTCTCATGCTCTACCGACTGAGCTAGCCGGGCTCCCACTTAAATATGGTATGCAGACTCATCATTTTTTATTAAGGAAAACCGTTTCTGGATATTCCTCTGCTCTTGTTTTGCAAGGAACTTCACTTTTATACATCCTTCAGAGGAAAGAATGTCAAGTAAAATAAGACGAAATGAAAATGGAAGGTGTGAAATTTTCATTTTGAGATTGCATAAGAAATCAAATTCCTCTCACGTGCTATAGAATACCTAAACACTTTTGATTAAACCACTTTAGTTGTTATAATGACACCAAATTTGAAAGCCATCTGTGACTTTTCTGTTCTTACTCTTCAACAACCATGGCAATTACAAGTTAAAAAGTAAAATGTATGCAAATTTTAGAATGGAGAATGCGGGCATCGATCCCGCTACCTCTCGCATGCTAAGCGAGCGCTCTACCATTTGAGCTAATTCCCCTGTGTGCTCACTCAGCATCACATTTCAAAAGTAATGTTACTGCTGTCCACACTTTATTTTAAGTCTAATTGCCCATAACATGAGTGTTCAGTTCACTCCTAACTGATGCCTTAACTACACCTAGGGGATGTTTTACACTTCAGGTTGGCATGTTTAGTACTTGAATAGGAGTGATATCACTGCATGTTAACCTAGACTCAGGCCCTACCTAATCTTGGAGATACCTTTCTCATGAATGAGTAACCAAGGGAGATACAATTTTTAGGAGTTAGTGCATGTCTAATGCAAGATTAATCACCATATTATGAGAGCCAATGCAATCATCCAGCAAAAA
Source organism: Triturus cristatus (assembly GCF_964204655.1). Classification (NCBI taxonomy): domain Eukaryota; kingdom Metazoa; phylum Chordata; class Amphibia; order Caudata; family Salamandridae; genus Triturus; species Triturus cristatus. The sequence continues at coordinate 121,972,023 of NC_140585.1, read as the reverse complement.
ATACTCGTTTTCGCCCAACGTGGGGCTCGAACCCACGACAATGATATTAAGAGTCTCATGCTCTACCGACTGAGCTAGCCGGGCTCCCACTTAAATATGGTATGCAGACTCATCATTTTTTATTAAGGAAAACCGTTTCTGGATATTCCTCTGCTCTTGTTTTGCAAGGAACTTCACTTTTATACATCCTTCAGAGGAAAGAATGTCAAGTAAAATAAGACGAAATGAAAATGGAAGGTGTGAAATTTTCATTTTGAGATTGCATAAGAAATCAAATTCCTCTCACGTGCTATAGAATACCTAAACACTTTTGATTAAACCACTTTAGTTGTTATAATGACACCAAATTTGGAAGCCATCTGTGACTTTTCTGTTCTTACTCTTCAACAACCATGGCAATTACAAGTTAAAAAGTAAAATGTATGCAAATTTTAGAATGGAGAATGCGGGCATCGATCCCGCTACCTCTCGCATGCTAAGCGAGCGCTCTACCATTTGAGCTAATTCCCCTGTGTGCTCACTCAGTATCACATTTCAAATGTAACGTTACTGCTGTCCACACTTTATTTTAAGTCTAATTGCCCATAACATGAGTGTTCAGTTCACTCCTAACTGATGCCTTAACTACACCTAGGGGATGTTTTACACTTCAGGTTGGCATGTTTAGTACTTGAATAGGAGTGATATCACTGCATGTTAACCTAGACTCAGGCCCTACCTAATCTTGGAGATACCTTTCTCATGAATGAGTAACCAAGGGAGATACAATTTTTAGGAGTTAGTGCATGTCTAATGCAAGATTAATCACCATATTATGAGAGCCAATGCTATCATCCAGCAAAAAATACTCGTTTTCGCCCAACGTGGGGCTCGAACCCACGACCCTGAGATTAAGAGTCTCATGCTCAACCGACTGAGCTAGCCGGGCTCCCACTTAAATATGGTATGCAGACTCATCATTTTTTATTAAGGAAAACCGTTTCTGGATATTCCTCTGCTCTTGTTTTGCAAGGAACTTCACTTTTATACATCCTTCAGAGGAAAGAATGTCAAGTAAAATAAGACGAAATGAAAATGGAAGGTGTGAAATTTTCATTTTGAGATTGCATAAGAAATCAAATTCCTCTCACGTGCTATAGAATACCTAAACACTTTTGATTAAACCACTTTAGTTGTTATAATGACACCAAATTTGAAAGCCATCTGTGACTTTTCTGTTCTTACTCTGCAACAACCATGGCAATTACAAGTTAAAAAGTAAAATGTATGCAAATTTTGGAATGGAGAATGCTTGCATCGATCCCGCTACCTCTCACATGCTAAGCGAGCGCTCTACCATTTGAGCTAATTCCCCTGTGTGCTCACTCAGCATCACATTTCAAAAGTAACGTTACTGCTGTCCACACTTTATTTTAAGTCTAATTGCCCATAACATGAGTGTTCAGTTCACTCCTAACTGATGCATTAACTACACCTAGGGGATGTTTTACATTTCAGGTTGGCATGTTTAGTACTTGAATAGGAGTGATATCACTGCATGTTAACCTAGACTCAGGCCCTACCTAATCTTGGAGATACATTTCTCATGAATGAGTAACCAAGGGAGATACAATTTTTAGGAGTTAGTGCATGTCTAATGCAAGATTAATCACCATATTATGAGAGCCAATGCTATCATCCAGCAAAAAATACTCGTTTTCGCCCAACGTGGGGCTCGAACCCACGACCCTGAGATTAAGAGTCTCATGCTCTACCGACTGAGCTAGCCGGGCTCCCACTTAAATATGGTATGCAGACTCATCATTTTTTATTAAGGAAAACTGTTTCTGGATATTCCTCTGCTCTTGTTTTGCAAGGAACTTCACTTTTATACATCCTTCAGAGGAAAGAATGTCAAGTAAAATAAGACGAAATGAAAATGGAAGGTGTGAAATTTTCATTTTGAGATTGCATAAGAAATCAAATTCCTCTCACGTGCTATAGAATACCTAAACACTTTTGATTAAACCACTTTAGTTGTTATAATGACACCAAAATTGAAAGCCATCTGTGACTTTTCTGTTCTTACTCTGCAACAACCATGGCAATTACAAGTTAAAAAGTAAAATGTATGCAAATTTTAAAATGGAGAATGCGGGCATCGATCCCGCTACCTCTCGCATGCTAAGCGAGCGCTCTACCATTTGAGCTAATTCCCCTGTGTGCTCACTCAGCATCACATTTCAAAAGTAACGTTACTGCTGTCCACACTTTATTTTAAGTCTAATTGCCCATAACATGAGTGTTCAGTTCACTCCTAACTGATGCCTTAACTACACCTAGGGGATGTTTTACACTTCAGGTTGGCATGTTTAGTACTTGAATAGGAGTGATATCACTGTATGTTAACCTAGACTCAGGCACTACCTAATCTTGGAGATACATTTATCATGAATGAGTAACCAAGGGAGATACAATTTTTAGGAGTTAGTGCATGTCTAATGCAAGATTAATCACCATATTATGAGAGCCAATGCAATCATCCAGCAAAAAATAAACGTTTTCGCCCAACGTGGGGCTCGAACCCACGACCCTGATATTAAGAGTCTCATGCTCTACCGACTGAGCTAGCCGGGCTCCCACTTAAATATGGTATGCAGACTCATCATTTTTTATTAAGGAAAACCGTTTCTGGATATTCCTCTGCTCTTGTTTTGCAAGGAACTTCACTTTTATACATCCTTCAGAGGAAAGAATGTCAAGTAAAATAAGACGAAATGAAAATGGAAGGTGTGAAATTTTCATTTTGAGATTGCATAAGAAATCAAATTCCTCTCACGTGCTATAGAATACCTAAACACTTTTGATTAAACCACTTTAGTTGTTATAATGACACCAAATTTGAAAGCCATCTGTGACTTTTCTGTTCTTACTCTTCAACAACCATGGCAATTACAAGTTAAAAAGTAAAATGTATGCAAATTTTAGAATGGAGAATGCGGGCATCGATCCCGCTACCTCTCGCATGCTAAGCGAGCGCTCTACCATTTGAGCTAATTCCCCTGTGTGCTCACTCAGCATCACATTTCAAAAGTAACGTTACTGCTGTCCACACTTTATTTTAAGTCTAATTGCCCATAACATGAGTGTTCAGTTCACTCCTAACTGATGCCTTAACTACACCTAGGGGATGTTTTACACTTCAGGTTGGCATGTTTAGTACTTGAATAGGAGTGATATCACTGCATGTTAACCTAGACTCAGGCCCTACCTAATCTTGGAGATACCTTTCTCATGAATGAGTAACCAAGGGAGATACAATTTTTAGGAGTTAGTGCATGTCTAATGCAAGATTAATCACCATATTATGAGAGCCAATGCTATCATCCAGCAAAAAATACTCGTTTTCGCCCAACGTGGGGCTCGAACCCACGACCCTGAGATTAAGAGTCTCATGCTCTACCGACTGAGCTAGCCGGGCTCCCACTTAAATATGGTATGCAGACTCATCATTTTTTATTAAGGAAAACCGTTTCTGGATATTCCTCTGCTCTTGTTTTGCAAGGAACTTCACTTTTATACATCCTTCAGAGGAAAGAATGTCAAGTAAAATAAGACGAAATGAAAATGGAAGGTGTGAAATTTTCATTTTGAGATTGCATAAGAAATCAAATTCCTCTCACGTGCTATAGAATACCTAAACACTTTTGATTAAACCACTTTAGTTGTTATAATGACACCAAATTTGAAAGCCATCTGTGACTTTTCTGTTCTTACTCTGCAACAACCATGGCAATTACAAGTTAAAAAGTAAAATGTATGCAAATTTTGGAATGGAGAATGCGGGCATCGATCCCGCTACCTCTCACATGCTAAGCGAGCGCTCTACCATTTGAGCTAATTCCCCTGTGTGCTCACTCAGCATCACATTTCAAAAGTAACGTTACTGCTGTCCACACTTTATTTTAAGTCTAATTGCCCATAACATGAGTGTTCAGTTCACTCCTAACTGATGCATTAACTACACCTAGGGGATGTTTTACATTTCAGGTTGGCATGTTTAGTACTTGAATAGGAGTGATATCACTGCATGTTAACCTAGACTCAGGCCCTACCTAATCTTGGAGATACATTTCTCATGAATGAGTAACCAAGGGAGATACAATTTTTAGGAGTTAGTGCATGTCTAATGCAAGATTAATCACCATATTATGAGAGCCAATGCTATCATCCAGCAAAAAATACTCGTTTTCGCCCAACGTGGGGCTCGAACCCACGACCCTGAGATTAAGAGTCTCATGCTCTACCGACTGAGCTAGCCGGGCTCCCACTTAAATATGGTATGCAGACTCATCATTTTTTATTAAGGAAAACTGTTTCTGGATATTCCTCTGCTCTTGTTTTGCAAGGAACTTCACTTTTATACATCCTTCAGAGGAAAGAATGTCAAGTAAAATAAGACGAAATGAAAATGGAAGGTGTGAAATTTTCATTTTGAGATTGCATAAGAAATCAAATTCCTCTCACGTGCTATAGAATACCTAAACACTTTTGATTAAACCACTTTAGTTGTTATAATGACACCAAATTTGAAAGCCATCTGTGACTTTTCTGTTCTTACTCTTCAACAACCATGGCAATTAAAAGTTAAAAAGTAAAATGTATGCAAATTTTAGAATGGAGAATGCGGGCATCGATCCCGCTACCTCTCGCATGCTAAGCGAGCGCTCTACCATTTGAGCTAATTCCCCTGTGTGCTCACTCAGCATCACATTTCAAAAGTAACGTTACTGCTGTCCACACTTTATTTTAAGTCTAATTGCCCATAACATGAGTGTTCAGTTCACTCCTAACTGATGCCTTAACTACACCTAGGGGATGTTTTACACTTCAGGTTGGCATGTTTAGTACTTGAATAGGAGTGATATCACTGCATGTTAACCTAGACTCAGGCCCTACCTAATCTTGGAGATACCTTTCTCATGAATGAGTAACCAAGGGAGATACAATTTTTAGGAGTTAGTGCATGTCTAATGCAAGATTAATCACCATATTATGAGAGCCAATGCTATCATCCAGCAAAAAATACTCGTTTTCGCCCAACGTGGGGCTCGAACCCACGACCCTGAGATTAAGAGTCTCATGCTCTACCGACTGAGCTAGCCGGGCTCCCACTTAAATATGGTATGCAGACTCATCATTTTTTATTAAGGAAAACCGTTTCTGGATATTCCTCTGCTCTTGTTTTGCAAGGAACTTCACTTTTATACATCCTTCAGAGGAAAGAATGTCAAGTAAAATAAGACGAAATGAAAATGGAAGGTGTGAAATTTTCATTTTGAGATTGCATAAGAAATCAAATTCCTCTCACGTGCTATAGAATACCTAAACACTTTTGATTAAACCACTTTAGTTGTTATAATGACACCAAATTTGAAAGCCATCTGTGACTTTTCTGTTCTTACTCTGCAACAACCATGGCAATTACAAGTTAAAAAGTAAAATGTATGCAAATTTTGGAATGGAGAATGCGGGCATCGATCCCGCTACCTCTCACATGCTAAGCGAGCGCTCTACCATTTGAGCTAATTCCCCTGTGTGCTCACTCAGCATCACATTTCAAAAGTAACGTTACTGCTGTCCACACTTTATTTTAAGTCTAATTGCCCATAACATGAGTGTTCAGTTCACTCCTAACTGATGCATTAACTACACCTAGGGGATGTTTTACATTTCAGGTTGGCATGTTTAGTACTTGAATAGGAGTGATATCACTGCATGTTAACCTAGACTCAGGCCCTACCTAATCTTGGAGATACATTTCTCATGAATGAGTAACCAAGGGAGATACAATTTTTAGGAGTTAGTGCATGTCTAATGCAAGATTAATCACCATATTATGAGAGCCAATGCTATCATCCAGCAAAAAATACTCGTTTTCGCCCAACGTGGGGCTCGAACCCACGACCCTGAGATTAAGAGTCTCATGCTCTACCGACTGAGCTAGCCGGGCTCCCACTTAAATATGGTATGCAGACTCATCATTTTTTATTAAGGAAAACTGTTTCTGGATATTCCTCTGCTCTTGTTTTGCAAGGAACTTCACTTTTATACATCCTTCAGAGGAAAGAATGTCAAGTAAAATAAGACGAAATGAAAATGGAAGGTGTGAAATTTTCATTTTGAGATTGCATAAGAAATCAAATTCCTCTCACGTGCTATAGAATACCTAAACACTTTTGATTAAACCACTTTAGTTGTTATAATGACACCAAATTTGAAAGCCATCTGTGACTTTTCTGTTCTTACTCTGCAACAACCATGGCAATTACAAGTTAAAAAGTAAAATGTATGCAAATTTTAAAATGGAGAATGCGGGCATCGATCCCGCTACCTCTCGCATGCTAAGCGAGCGCTCTACCATTTGAGCTAATTCCCCTGTGTGCTCACTCAGCATCACATTTCAAAAGTAACGTTACTGCTGTCCACACTTTATTTTAAGTCTAATTGCCCATAACATGAGTGTTCAGTTCACTCCTAACTGATGCCTTAACTACACCTAGGGGATGTTTTACACTTCAGGTTGGCATGTTTAGTACTTGAAAAGGAGTGATATCACTGTATGTTAACCTAGACTCAGGCCCTACCTAATCTTGGAGATACATTTCTCATGAATGAGTAACCAAGGGAGATACAATTTTTAGGAGTTAGTGCATGTCTAATGCAAGATTAATCACCATATTATGAGAGCCAATGCAATCATCCAGCAAAAAATACTCGTTTTCGCCCAACGTGGGGCTCGAACCCACGACCCTGATATTAAGAGTCTCATGCTCTACCGACTGAGCTAGCCGGGCTCCCACTTAAATATGGTATGCAGACTCATCATTTTTTATTAAGGAAAACCGTTTCTGGATATTCCTCTGCTCTTGTTTTGCAAGGAACTTCACTTTTATACATCCTTCAGAGGAAAGAATGTCAAGTAAAATAAGACGAAATGAAAATGGAAGGTGTGAAATTTTCATTTTGAGATTGCATAAGAAATCAAATTCCTCTCACGTGCTATAGAATACCTAAACACTTTTGATTAAACCACTTTAGTTGTTATAATGACACCAAATTTGAAAGCCATCTGTGACTTTTCTGTTCTTACTCTTCAACAACCATGGCAATTACAAGTTAAAAAGTAAAATGTATGCAAATTTTAGAATGGAGAATGCGGGCATCGATCCCGCTACCTCTCGCATGCTAAGCGAGCGCTCTACCATTTGAGCTAATTCCCCTGTGTGCTCACTCAGCATCACATTTCAAAAGTAACGTTACTGCTGTCCACACTTTATTTTAAGTCTAATTGCCCATAACATGAGTGTTCAGTTCACTCCTAACTGATGCCTTAACTACACCTAGGGGATGTTTTACACTTCAGGTTGGCATGTTTAGTACTTGAATAGGAGTGATATCACTGCATGTTAACCTAGACTCAGGCCCTACCTAATCTTGGAGATACCTTTCTCATGAATGAGTAACCAAGGGAGATACAATTTTTAGGAGTTAGTGCATGTCTAATGCAAGATTAATCACCATATTATGAGAGCCAATGCTATCATCCAGCAAAAAATACTCGTTTTCGCCAAACGTGGGGCTCGAACCCACGACAATGATATTAAGAGTCTCATGCTCTACCGACTGCGCTAGCCGGGCTCCCACTTAAATATGGTATGCAGACTCATCATTTTTTATTAAGGAAAACCGTTTCTGGATATTCCTCTGCTCTTGTTTTGCAAGGAACTTCACTTTTATACATCCTTCAGAGGAAAGAATGTCAAGTAAAATAAGACGAAATGAAAATGGAAGGTGTGAAATTTTCATTTTGAGATTGCATAAGAAATCAAATTCCTCTCACGTGCTATAGAATACCTAAACACTTTTGATTAAACCACTTTAGTTGTTATAATGACACCAAATTTGAAAGCCATCTGTGACTTTTCTGTTCTTACTCTGCAACAACCATGGCAATTACAAGTTAAAAAGTAAAATGTATGCAAATTTTAGAATGGAGAATGCGGGCATCGATCCCGCTACCTCTCGCATGCTAAGCGAGCGCTCTACCATTTGAGCTAATTCCCCTGTGTGCTCACTCAGCATCACATTTCAAAAGTAACGTTACTGCTGTCCACACTTTATTTTAAGTCTAATTGCCCATAACATGAGTGTTCAGTTCACTCCTAACTGATGCATTAACTACACCTAGGGGATGTTTTACATTTCAGGTTGGCATGTTTAGTACTTGAATAGGAGTGATATCACTGCATGTTAACCTAGACTCAGGCCCTACCTAATCTTGGAGATACATTTCTCATGAATGAGTAACCAAGGGAGATACAATTTTTAGGAGTTAGTGCATGTCTAATGCAAGATTAATCACCATATTATGAGAGCCAATGCTATCATCCAGCAAAAAGTACTCGTTTTTGCCCAACGTGGGGCTCGAACCCACGACCCTGAGATTAAGAGTCTCATGCTCTACCGACTGAGCTAGCCGGGCTCCCACTTAAATATGGTATGCAGACTCATCATTTTTTATTAAGGAAAACTGTTTCTGGATATTCCTCTGCTCTTGTTTTGCAAGGAACTTCACTTTTATACATCCTTCAGAGGAAAGAATGTCAAGTAAAATAAGACGAAATGAAAATGGAAGGTGTGAAATTTTCATTTTGAGATTGCATAAGAAATCAAATTCCTCTCACGTGCTATAGAATACCTAAACACTTTTGATTAAACCACTTTAGTTGTTATAATGACACCAAATTTGAAAGCCATCTGTGACTTTTCTGTTCTTACTCTGCAACAACCATGGCAATTACAAGTTAAAAAGTAAAATGTATGCAAATTTTAAAATGGAGAATGCGGGCATCGATCCCGCTACCTCTCGCATGCTAAGCGAGCGCTCTACCATTTGAGCTAATTCCCCTGTGTGCTCACTCAGCATCACATTTCAAAAGTAACGTTACTGCTGTCCACACTTTATTTTAAGTCTAATTGCCCATAACATGAGTGTTCAGTTCACTCCTAACTGATGCCTTAACTACACCTAGGGGATGTTTTACACTTCAGGTTGGCATGTTTAGTACTTGAATAGGAGTGATATCACTGTATGTTAACCTAGACTCAGGCCCTACCTAATCTTGGAGATACATTTCTCATGAATGAGTAACCAAGGGAGATACAATTTTTAGGAGTTAGTGCATGTCTAATGCAAGATTAATCACCATATTATGAGAGCCAATGCAATCATCCAGCAAAAAATACTCGTTTTCGCCCAACGTGGGGCTCGAACCCACGACCCTGATATTAAGAGTCTCATGCTCTACCGACTGAGCTAGCCGGGCTCCCACTTAAATATGGTATGCAGACTCATCATTTTTTATTAAGGAAAACCGTTTCTGGATATTCCTCTGCTCTTGTTTTGCAAGGAACTTCACTTTTATACATCCTTCAGAGGAAAGAATGTCAAGTAAAATAAGACGAAATGAAAATGGAAGGTGTGAAATTTTCATTTTGAGATTGCATAAGAAATCAAATTCCTCTCACGTGCTATAGAATACCTAAACACTTTTGATTAAACCACTTTAGTTGTTATAATGACACCAAATTTGAAAGCCATCTGTGACTTTTCTGTTCTTACTCTTCAACAACCATGGCAATTACAAGTTAAAAAGTAAAATGTATGCAAATTTTAGAATGGAGAATGCGGGCATCGATCCCGCTACCTCTCGCATGCTAAGCGAGCGCTCTACCATTTGAGCTAATTCCCCTGTGTGCTCACTCAGCATCACATTTCAAAAGTAACGTTACTGCTGTCCACACTTTATTTTAAGTCTAATTGCCCATAACATGAGTGTTCAGTTCACTCCTAACTGATGCCTTAACTACACCTAGGGGATGTTTTACACTTCAGGTTGGCATGTTTAGTACTTGAATAGGAGTGATATCACTGCATGTTAACCTAGACTCAGGCCCTACCTAATCTTGGAGATACCTTTCTCATGAATGAGTAACCAAGGGAGATACAATTTTTAGGAGTTAGTGCATGTCTAATGCAAGATTAATCACCATATTATGAGAGCCAATGCAATCATCCAGCAAAAAATACTCGTTTTCGCCCAACGTGGGGCTCGAACCCACGACAATGATATTAAGAGTCTCATGCTCTACCGACTGAGCTAGCCGGGCTCCCACTTAAATATGGTATGCAGACTCATCATTTTTTATTAAGGAAAACCGTTTCTGGATATTCCTCTGCTCTTGTTTTGCAAGGAACTTCACTTTTATACATCCTTCAGAGGAAAGAATGTCAAGTAAAATAAGACGAAATGAAAATGGAAGGTGTGAAATTTTCATTTTGAGATTGCATAAGAAATCAAATTCCTCTCACGTGCTATAGAATACCTAAACACTTTTGATTAAACCACTTTAGTTGTTATAATGACACCAAATTTGAAAGCCATCTGTGACTTTTCTGTTCTTACTCTTCAACAACCATGGCAATTACAAGTTAAAAAGTAAAATGTATGCAAATTTTAGAATGGAGAATGCGGGCATCGATCCCGCTACCTCTCGCATGCTAAGCGAGCGCTCTACCATTTGAGCTAATTCCCCTGTGTGCTCACTCAGCATCACATTTCAAATGTAACGTTACTGCTGTCCACACTTTATTTTAAGTCTAATTGCCCATAACATGAGTGTTCAGTTCACTCCTAACTGATGCCTTAACTACACCTAGGGGATGTTTTACACTTCAGGTTGGCATGTTTAGTACTTGAATAGGAGTGATATCACTGCATGTTAACCTAGACTCAGGCCCTACCTAATCTTGGAGATACCTTTCTCATGAATGAGTAACCAAGGGAGATACAATTTTTAGGAGTTAGTGCATGTCTAATGCAAGATTAATCACCATATTATGAGAGCCAATGCTATCATCCAGCAAAAAATACTCATTTTCGCCCAACGTGGGGCTCGAACCCACGACCCTGAGATTAAGAGTCTCATGCTCTACCGACTGAGCTAGCCGGGCTCCCACTTAAATATGGTATGCAGACTCATCATTTTTTATTAAGGAAAACCGTTTCTGGATATTCCTCTGCTCTTGTTTTGCAAGGAACTTCACTTTTATACATCCTTCAGAGGAAAGAATGTCAAGTAAAATAAGACGAAATGAAAATGGAAGGTGTGAAATTTTCATTTTGAGATTGCATAAGAAATCAAATTCCTCTCACGTGCTATAGAATACCTAAACACTTTTGATTAAACCACTTTAGTTGTTATAATGACACCAAATTTGAAAGCCATCTGTGACTTTTCTGTTCTTACTCTGCAACAACCATGGCAATTACAAGTTAAAAAGTAAAATGTATGCAAATTTTGGAATGGAGAATGCGGGCATCGATCCCGCTACCTCTCACATGCTAAGCGAGCGCTCTACCATTTGAGCTAATTCCCCTGTGTGCTCACTCAGCATCACATTTCAAACGTAACGTTACTGCTGTCCACACTTTATTTTAAGTCTAATTGCCCATAACATGAGTGTTCAGTTCACTCCTAACTGATGCATTAACTACACCTAGGGGATGTTTTACATTTCAGGTTGGCATGTTTAGTACTTGAATAGGAGTGATATCACTGCATGTTAACCTAGACTCAGGCCCTACCTAATCTTGGAGATACATTTCTCATGAATGAGTAACCAAGGGAGATACAATTTTTAGGAGTTAGTGCATGTCTAATGCAAGATTAATCACCATATTATGAGAGCCAATGCTATCATCCAGCAAAAAATACTCGTTTTCGCCCAACGTGGGGCTCGAACCCACGACCCTGAGATTAAGAGTCTCATGCTCTACCGACTGAGCTAGCCGGGCTCCCACTTAAATATGGTATGCAGACTCATCATTTTTTATTAAGGAAAACTGTTTCTGGATATTCCTCTGCTCTTGTTTTGCAAGGAACTTCACTTTTATACATCCTTCAGAGGAAAGAATGTCAAGTAAAATAAGACGAAATGAAAATGGAAGGTGTGAAATTTTCATTTTGAGATTGCATAAGAAATCAAATTCCTCTCACGTGCTATAGAATACCTAAACACTTTTGATTAAACCACTTTAGTTGTTATAATGACACCAAATTTGAAAGCCATCTGTGACTTTTCTGTTCTTACTCTGCAACAACCATGGCAATTACAAGTTAAAAAGTAAAATGTATGCAAATTTTGGAATGGAGAATGCGGGCATCGATCCCGCTACCTCTCACATGCTAAGCGAGCGCTCTACCATTTGAGCTAATTCCCCTGTGTGCTCACTCAGCATCACATTTCAAACGTAACGTTACTGCTGTCCACACTTTATTTTAAGTCTAATTGCCCATAACATGAGTGTTCAGTTCACTCCTAACTGATGCATTAACTACACCTAGGGGATGTTTTACATTTCAGGTTGGCATGTTTAGTACTTGAATAGGAGTGATATCACTGCATGTTAACCTAGACTCAGGCCCTACCTAATCTTGGAGATACATTTCTCATGAATGAGTAACCAAGGGAGATACAATTTTTAGGAGTTAGTGCATGTCTAATGCAAGATTAATCACCATATTATGAGAGCCAATGCTATCATCCAGCAAAAAATACTCGTTTTCGCCCAACGTGGGGCTCGAACCCACGACCCTGAGATTAAGAGTCTCATGCTCTACCGACTGAGCTAGCCGGGCTCCCACTTAAATATGGTATGCAGACTCATCATTTTTTATTAAGGAAAACTGTTTCTGGATATTCCTCTGCTCTTGTTTTGCAAGGAACTTCACTTTTATACATCCTTCAGAGGAAAGAATGTCAAGTAAAATAAGACGAAATGAAAATGGAAGGTGTGAAATTTTCATTTTGAGATTGCATAAGAAATCAAATTCCTCTCACGTGCTATAGAATACCTAAACACTTTTGATTAAACCACTTTAGTTGTTATAATGACACCAAATTTGAAAGCCATCTGTGACTTTTCTGTTCTTACTCTGCAACAACCATGGCAATTACAAGTTAAAAAGTAAAATGTATGCAAATTTTAAAATGGAGAATGCGGGCATCGATCCCGCTACCTCTCGCATGCTAAGCGAGCGCTCTACCATTTGAGCTAATTCCCCTGTGTGCTCACTCAGCATCACATTTCAAAAGTAACGTTACTGCTGTCCACACTTTATTTTAAGTCTAATTGCCCATAACATGAGTGTTCAGTTCACTCCTAACTGATGCCTTAACTACACCTAGGGGATGTTTTACACTTCAGGTTGGCATGTTTAGTACTTGAATAGGAGTGATATCACTGTATGTTAACCTAGACTCAGGCCCTACCTAATCTTGGAGATACATTTCTCATGAATGAGTAACCAAGGGAGATACAATTTTTAGGAGTTAGTGCATGTCTAATGCAAGATTAATCGCCATATTATGAGAGCCAATGCAATCATCCAGCAAAAAATACTCGTTTTCGCCCAACGTGGGGCTCGAACCCACGACCCTGATATTAAGAGTCTCATGCTCTACCGACTGAGCTAGCCGGGCTCCCACTTAAATATGGTATGCAGACTCATCATTTTTTATTAAGGAAAACCGTTTCTGGATATTCCTCTGCTCTTGTTTTGCAAGGAACTTCACTTTTATACATCCTTCAGAGGAAAGAATGTCAAGTAAAATAAGACGAAATGAAAATGGAAGGTGTGAAATTTTCATTTTGAGATTGCATAAGAAATCAAATTCCTCTCACGTGCTATAGAATACCTAAACACTTTTGATTAAACCACTTTAGTTGTTATAATGACACCAAATTTGAAAGCCATCTGTGACTTTTCTGTTCTTACTCTTCAACAACCATGGCAATTACAAGTTAAAAAGTAAAATGTATGCAAATTTTAGAATGGAGAATGCGGGCATCGATCCCGCTACCTCTCGCATGCTAAGCGAGCGCTCTACCATTTGAGCTAATTCCCCTGTGTGCTCACTCAGCATCACATTTCAAAAGTAACGTTACTGCTGTCCACACTTTATTTTAAGTCTAATTGCCCATAACATGAGTGTTCAGTTCACTCCTAACTGATGCCTTAACTACACCTAGGGGATGTTTTACACTTCAGGTTGGCATGTTTAGTACTTGAATAGGAGTGATATCACTGCATGTTAACCTAGACTCAGGCCCTACCTAATCTTGGAGATACATTTCTCATGAATGAGTAACCAAGGGAGATACAATTTTTAGGAGTTAGTGCATGTCTAATGCAAGATTAATCACCATATTATGAGAGCCAATGCAATCATCCAGCAAAAAATACTCGTTTTCGCCCAACGTGGGGCTCGAACCCACGACCCTGATATTAAGAGTCTCATGCTCTACCGACTGAGCTAGCCGGGCTCCCACTTAAATATGGTATGCAGACTCATCATTTTTTATTAAGGAAAACCGTTTCTGGATATTCCTCTGCTCTTGTTTTGCAAGGAACTTCACTTTTATACATCCTTCAGAGGAAAGAATGTCAAGTAAAATAAGACGAAATGAAAATGGAAGGTGTGAAATTTTCATTTTGAGATTGCATAAGAAATCAAATTCCTCTCACGTGCTATAGAATACCTAAACACTTTTGATTAAACCACTTTAGTTGTTATAATGACACCAAATTTGAAAGCCATCTGTGACTTTTCTGTTCTTACTCTTCAACAACCATGGCAATTACAAGTTAAAAAGTAAAATGTATGCAAATTTTAGAATGGAGAATGCGGGCATCGATCCCGCTACCTCTCGCATGCTAAGCGAGCACTCTACCATTTGAGCTAATTACCCTGTGTGTTCACTCAGCATCACATTTCAAAAGTAACGTTACTGCTGTCCACACTTTATTTTAAGTCTAATTGCCCATAACATGAGTGTTCAGTTCACTCCTAACTGATGCCTTAACTACACCTAGGGGATGTTTTACATTTCAGGTTGGCATGTTTAGTACTTGAATAGGAGTGATATCACTGCATGTTAACCTAGACTCAGGCCCTACCTAATCTTGGAGATACATTTCTCATGAATGAGTAACCAAGGGAGATACAATTTTTAGGAGTTAGTGCATGTCTAATGCAAGATTAATCACCATATTATGAGAGCCAATGCTATCATCCAGCAAAAAATACTCGTTTTCGCCCAACGTGGGGCTCGAACCCACGACCCTGAGATTAAGAGTCTCATGCTCTACCGACTGAGCTAGCCGGGCTCCCACTTAAATATGGTATGCAGACTCATCATTTTTTATTAAGGAAAACTGTTTCTGGATATTCCTCTGCTCTTGTTTTGCAAGGAACTTCACTTTTATACATCCTTCAGAGGAAAGAATGTCAAGTAAAATAAGACGAAATGAAAATGGAAGGTGTGAAATTTTCATTTTGAGATTGCATAAGAAATCAAATTCCTCTCACGTGCTATAGAATACCTAAACACTTTTGATTAAACCACTTTAGTTGTTATAATGACACCAAATTTGAAAGCCATCTGTGACTTTTCTGTTCTTACTCTGCAACAACCATGGCAATTACAAGTTAAAAAGTAAAATGTATGCAAATTTTAAAATGGAGAATGCGGGCATCGATCCCGCTACCTCTCGCATGCTAAGCGAGCGCTCTACCATTTGAGCTAATTCCCCTGTGTGCTCACTCAGCATCACATTTCAAAAGTAACGTTACTGCTGTCCACACTTTATTTTAAGTCTAATTGCCCATAACATGAGTGTTCAGTTCACTCCTAACTGATGCCTTAACTACACCTAGGGGATGTTTTACACTTCAGGTTGGCATGTTTAGTACTTGAATAGGAGTGATATCACTGTATGTTAACCTAGACTCAGGCCCTACCTAATCTTGGAGATACATTTCTCATGAATGAGTAACCAAGGGAGATACAATTTTTAGGAGTTAGTGCATGTCTAATGCAAGATTAATCACCATATTATGAGAGCCAATGCAATCATCCAGCAAAAAATACTCGTTTTCGCCAAACGTGGGGCTCGAACCCACGACCCTGATATTAAGAGTCTCATGCTCTACCGACTGAGCTAGCCGGGCTCCCACTTAAATATGGTATGCAGACTCATCATTTTTTATTAAGGAAAACCGTTTCTGGATATTCCTCTGCTCTTGTTTTGCAAGGAACTTCACTTTTATACATCCTTCAGAGGAAAGAATGTCAAGTAAAATAAGACGAAATGAAAATGGAAGGTGTGAAATTTTCATTTTGAGATTGCATAAGAAATCAAATTCCTCTCACGTGCTATAGAATACCTAAACACTTTTGATTAAACCACTTTAGTTGTTATAATGACACCAAATTTGAAAGCCATCTGTGACTTTTCTGTTCTTACTCTGCAACAACCATGGCAATTACAAGTTAAAAAGTAAAATGTATGCAAATTTTAAAATGGAGAATGCGGGCATCGATCCCGCTACCTCTCGCATGCTAAGCGAGCGCTCTACCATTTGAGCTAATTCCCCTGTGTGCTCACTCAGCATCACATTTCAAAAGTAACGTTACTGCTGTCCACACTTTATTTTAAGTCTAATTGCCCATAACATGAGTGTTCAGTTCACTCCTAACTGATGCATTAACTACACCTAGGGGATGTTTTACATTTCAGGTTGGCATGTTTAGTACTTGAATAGGAGTGATATCACTGCATGTTAACCTAGACTCAGGCCCTACCTAATCTTGGAGATACATTTCTCATGAATGAGTAACCAAGGGAGATTCAATTTTTAGGAGTTAGTGCATGTCTAATGCAAGATTAATCACCATATTATGAGAGCCAATGCTATCATCCAGCAAAAAATACTGGTTTTCGCCCAACGTGGGGCTCGAACCCACGACCCTGAGATTAAGAGTCTCATGCTCTACCGACTGAGCTAGCCGGGCTCCCACTTAAATATGGTATGCAGACTCATCATTTTTTATTAAGGAAAACTGTTTCTGGATATTCCTCTGCTCTTGTTTTGCAAGGAACTTCACTTTTATACATCCTTCAGAGGAAAGAATGTCAAGTAAAATAAGACGAAATGAAAATGGAAGGTGTGAAATTTTCATTTTGAGATTGCATAAGAAATCAAATTCCTCTCACGTGCTATAGAATACCTAAACACTTTAGATTAAACCACTTTAGTTGTTATAATGACACCAAATTTGAAAGCCATCTGTGACTTTTCTGTTCTTACTCTGCAACAACCATGGCAATTACAAGTTAAAAAGTAAAATGTATGCAAATTTTAAAATGGAGAATGCGGGCATCGATCCCGCTACCTCTCACATGCTAAGCGAGCGCTCTACCATTTGAGCTAATTCCCCTGTGTGCTCACTCAGCATCACATTTCAAAAGTAACGTTACTGCTGTCCACACTTTATTTTAAGTCTAATTGCCCATAACATGAGTGTTCAGTTCACTCCTAACTGATGCCTTAACTACACCTAGGGGATGTTTTACACTTCAGGTTGGCATGTTTAGTACATGAATAGGAGTGATATCACTGTATGTTAACCTAGACTCAGGCCCTACCTAATCTTGGAGATACATTTCTCATGAATGAGTAACCAAGGGAGATACAATTTTTAGGAGTTAGTGCATGTCTAATGCAAGATTAATCACCATATTATGAGAGCCAATGCAATCATCCAGCAAAAAATACTCGTTTTCGCCAAACGTGGGGCTCGAACCCACGACCCTGATATTAAGAGTCTCATGCTCTACCGACTGAGCTAGCCGGGCTCCCACTTAAATATGGTATGCAGACTCATCATTTTTTATTAAGGAAAACCGTTTCTGGATATTCCTCTGCTCTTGTTTTGCAAGGAACTTCACTTTTATACATCCTTCAGAGGAAAGAATGTCAAGTAAAATAAGACGAAATGAAAATGGAAGGTGTGAAATTTTCATTTTGAGATTGCATAAGAAATCAAATTCCTCTCACGTGCTATAGAATACCTAAACACTTTTGATTAAACCACTTTAGTTGTTATAATGACACCAAATTTGAAAGCCATCTGTGACTTTTCTGTTCTTACTCTGCAACAACCATGGCAATTACAAGTTAAAAAGTAAAATGTATGCAAATTTTAAAATGGAGAATGCGGGCATCGATCCCGCTACCTCTCGCATGCTAAGCGAGCGCTCTACCATTTGAGCTAATTCCCCTGTGTGCTCACTCAGCATCACATTTCAAAAGTAACGTTACTGCTGTCCACACTTTATTTTAAGTCTAATTGCCCATAACATGAGTGTTCAGTTCACTCCTAACTGATGCCTTAACTACACCTAGGGGATGTTTTACACTTCAGGTTGGCATGTTTAGTACTTGAATAGGAGTGATATCACTGTATGTTAACCTAGACTCAGGCCCTACCTAATCTAGGAGATACATTTCTCATGAATGAGTAACCAAGGGAGATACAATTTTTAGGAGTTAGTGCATGTCTAATGCAAGATTAATCACCATATTATGAGAGCCAATGCAATCATCCAGCAAAAAATACTCGTTTTCGCCCAAAGTGGGGCTCGAACCCACGACCCTGATATTAAGAGTCTCATGCTCTACCGACTGAGCTAGCCGGGCTCCCACTTAAATATGGTATGCAGACTCATCATTTTTTATTAAGGAAAACCGTTTCTGGATATTCCTCTGCTCTTGTTTTGCAAGGAACTTCACTTTTATACATCCTTCAGAGGAAAGAATGTCAAGTAAAATAAGACGAAATGAAAATGGAAGGTGTGAAATTTTCATTTTGAGATTGCATAAGAAATCAAATTCCTCTCACGTGCTATAGAATACCTAAACACTTTTGATTAAACCACTTTAGTTGTTATAATGACACCAAATTTGAAAGCCATCTGTGACTTTTCTGTTCTTACTCTTCAACAACCATGGCAATTACAAGTTAAAAAGTAAAATGTATGCAAATTTTAGAATGGAGAATGCGGGCATCGATCCCGCTACCTCTCGCATGCTAAGCGAGCGCTCTACCATTTGAGCTAATTCCCCTGTGTGCTCACTCAGCATCACATTTCAAAAGTAACGTTACTGCTGTCCACACTTTATTTTAAGTCTAATTGCCCATAACATGAGTGTTCAGTTCACTCCTAACTGATGCCTTAACTACACCTAGGGGATGTTTTACACTTCAGGTTGGCATGTTTAGTACTTGAATAGGAGTGATATCACTGCATGTTAACCTAGACTCAGGCCCTACCTAATCTTGGAGATACCTTTCTCATGAATGAGTAACCAAGGGAGATACAATTTTTAGGAGTTAGTGCATGTCTAATGCAAGATTAATCACCATATTATGAGAGCCAATGCTATCATCCAGCAAAAAATACTCGTTTTCGCCCAACGTGGGGCTCGAACCCACGACCCTGATATTAAGAGTCTCATGCTCTACCGACTGAGCTAGCCGGGCTCCCACTTAAATATGGTATGCAGACTCATCAATTTTTATTAAGGAAAACCGTTTCTGGATATTCCTCTGCTCTTGTTTTGCAAGGAACTTCACTTTTATACATCCTTCAGAGGAAAGAATGTCAAGTAAAATAAGACGAAATGAAAATGGAAGGTGTGAAATTTTCATTTTGAGATTGCATAAGAAATCAAATTCCTCTCACGTGCTATAGAATACCTAAACACTTTTGATTAAACCACTTTAGTTGTTATAATGACACCAAATTTGAAAGCCATCTGTGACTTTTCTGTTCTTACTCTGCAACAACCATGGCAATTACAAGTTAAAAAGTAAAATGTATGCAAATTTTAGAATGGAGAATGCGGGCATCGATCCCGCTACCTCTCGCATGCTAAGCGAGCGCTCTACCATTTGAGCTAATTCTCCTGTGTGCTCACTCAGCATCACATTTCAAAAGTAACGTTACTGCTGTCCACACTTTATTTTAAGTCTAATTGCCCATAACATGAGTGTTCAGTTCACTCCTAACTGATGCCTTAACTACACCTAGGGGATGTTTTACACTTCAGGTTGGCATGTTTAGTACTTGAATAGGAGTGATATCACTGTATGTTAACCTAGACTCAGGCCCTACCTAATCTTGGAGATACATTTCTCATGAATGAGTAACCAATGGAGATACAATTTTTAGGAGTTAGTGCATGTCTAATGCAAGATTAATCACCATATTATGAGAGCCAATGCAATCATCCAGCAAAAAATACTCGTTTTCGCCCAACGTGGGGCTCAATCCAAGACCCTGAGATTAGGAGTCTCATGCTCTGCCGACTGAGCTAGCCGGGCTCCCACTTAAATATGGTATGCAGACTCATCATTTTTTATTAAGGAAAACCGTTTCTGGATATTCCTCTGCTCTTGTTTTGCAAGGAACTTCACTTTTATACATCCTTCAGAGGAAAGAATATCAAATAAAATAAGATGAAATGAAAATGGAAGGTGTGAAATTTTCATTTAGAGATTGCATAAGAAATCAAATTCCTCTCACGTGCTATAGAATACCTAAACACTTTTGATTAAACCACTTTAGTTGTTATAATGACACCAAATTTGAAAGCCATCTGTGACTTTTCTGTTCTTACTCTGCAACAACCATGGCAATTACAAGTTAAAAAGTAAAATGTATGCAAATTTTAGAATGGAGAATGCGGGCATCGATCCCGCTACCTCTCGCATGCTAAGCGAGCGCTCTACCATTTGAGCTAATTCCCCTGTGTGCTCACTCAGCATCACATTTCAAAAGTAACGTTACTGCTGTCCACACTTTATTTTAAGTCTAATTGCCCATAACATGAGTGTTCAGTTCACTCCTAACTGATGCCTTAACTACACCTAGGGGATGTTTTACACTTCAGGTTGGCATGTTTAGTACTTGAATAGGAGTGATATCACTGTATGTTAACCTAGACTCAGGCCCTACCTAATCTTGGAGATACATTTCTCATGAATGAGTAACCAAGGGAGATACAATTTTTAGGAGTTAGTGCATGTCTAATGCAAGATTAATCACCATATTATGAGAGCCAATGCTATCATCCAGCAAAAAATACTCGTTTTCGCCCAACGTGGGGCTCGAACCCACGACCCTGAGATTAAGAGTCTCATGCTCTACCGACTGAGCTAGCCGGGCTCCCACTTAAATATGGTATGCAGACTCATCATTTTTTATTAAGGAAAACTGTTTCTGGATATTCCTCTGCTCTTGTTTTGCAAGGAACTTCACTTTTATACATCCTTCAGAGGAAAGAATGTCAAGTAAAATAAGACGAAATGAAAATGGAAGGTGTGAAATTTTCATTTTGAGATTGCATAAGAAATCAAATTCCTCTCACGTGCTATAGAATACCTAAACACTTTTGATTAAACCACTTTAGTTGTTATAATGACACCAAATTTGAAAGCCATCTGTGACTTTTCTGTTCTTACTCTGCAACAACCATGGCAATTACAAGTTAAAAAGTAAAATGTATGCAAATTTTAGAATGGAGAATGCGGGCATCGATCCCACTACCTCTCGCATGCTAAGCGAGCGCTCTACCATTTGAGCTAATTCCCCTGTGTGCTCACTCAGCATCACATTTCAAAAGTAACGTTACTGCTGTCCACACTTTATTTTAAGTCTAATTGCCCATAACATGAGTGTTCAGTTCACTCCTAACTGATGCCTTAACTACACCTAGGGGATGTTTTACACTTCAGGTTGGCATGTTTAGTACTTGAATAGGAGTGATATCACTGTATGTTAACCTAGACTCAGGCCCTACCTAATCTTGGAGATACATTTCTCATGAATGAGTAACCAAGGGAGATACAATTTTTAGGAGTTAGTGCATGTCTAATGCAAGATTAATCACCATATTATGAGAGCCAATGCAATCATCCAGCAAAAAATACTCGTTTTCGCCCAACGTGGGGCTCGAACCCACGACCCTGATATTAAGAGTCTCATGCTCTACCGACTGAGCTAGCCGGGCTCCCACTTAAATATGGTATGCAGACTCATCATTTTTTATTAAGGAAAACCGTTTCTGGATATTCCTCTGCTCTTGTTTTGCAAGGAACTTCACTTTTATACATCCTTCAGAGGAAAGAATGTCAAGTAAAATAAGACGAAATGAAAATGGAAGGTGTGAAATTTTCATTTAGAGATTGCATAAGAAATCAAATTCCTCTCACGTGCTATAGAATACCTAAACACTTTTGATTAAACCACTTTAGTTGTTATAATGACACCAAATTTGAAAGCCATCTGTGACTTTTCTGTTCTTACTCTGCAACAACCATGGCAATTACAAGTTAAAAAGTAAAATGTATGCAAATTTTAGAATGGAGAATGCGGGCATCGATCCCGCTACCTCTCGCATGCTAAGCGAGCGCTCTACCATTTGAGCTAATTCCCCTGTGTGCTCACTCAGCATCACATTTCAAAAGTAACGTTACTGCTGTCCACACTTTATTTTAAGTCTAATTGCCCATAACATGAGTGTTCAGTTCACTCCTAACTGATGCCTTAACTACACCTAGGGGATGTTTTACACTTCAGGTTGGCATGTTTAGTACTTGAATAGGAGTGATATCACTGTATGTTAACCTAGACTCAGGCCCTACCTAATCTTGGAGATACATTTCTCATGAATGAGTAACCAAGGGAGATACAATTTTTAGGAGTTAGTGCATGTCTAATGCAAGATTAATCACCATATTATGAGAGCCAATGCAATCATCCAGCAAAAAATACTCGTTTTCGCCCAACGTGGGGCTCAATCCAAGACCCTGAGATTAGGAGTCTCATGCTCTTCCGACTGAGCTAGCCGGGCTCCCACTTAAATATGGTATGCAGACTCATCATTTTTTATTAAGGAAAACCGTTTCTGGATATTCCTCTGCTCTTGTTTTGCAAGGAACTTCACTTTTATACATCCTTCAGAGGAAAGAATATCAAATAAAATAAGATGAAATGAAAATGGAAGGTGTGAAATTTTCATTTAGAGATTGCATAAGAAATCAAATTCCTCTCACGTGCTATAGAATACCTAAACACTTTTGATTAAACCACTTTAGTTGTTATAATGACACCAAATTTGAAAGCCATCTGTGACTTTTCTGTTCTTACTCTGCAACAACCATGGCAATTACAAGTTAAAAAGTAAAATGTATGCAAATTTTAGAATGGAGAATGCGGGCATCGATCCCGCTACCTCTCGCATGCTAAGCGAGCGCTCTACCATTTGAGCTAATTCCCCTGTGTGCTCACTCAGCATCACATTTCAAAAGTAACGTTACTGCTGTCCACACTTTATTTTAAGTCTAATTGCCCATAACATGAGTGTTCAGTTCACTCCTAACTGATGCCTTAACTACACCTAGGGGATGTTTTACACTTCAGGTTGGCATGTTTAGTACTTGAATAGGAGTGATATCACTGTATGTTAACCTAGACTCAGGCCCTACCTAATCTTGGAGATACATTTCTCATGAATGAGTAACCAAGGGAGATACAATTTTTAGGAGTTAGTGCATGTCTAATGCAAGATTAATCACCATATTATGAGAGCCAATGCTATCATCCAGCAAAAAATACTCGTTTTCGCCCAACGTGGGGCTCGAACCCACGACCCTGAGATTAAGAGTCTCATGCTCTACCGACTGAGCTAGCCGGGCTCCCACTTAAATATGGTATGCAGACTCATCATTTTTTATTAAGGAAAACTGTTTCTGGATATTCCTCTGCTCTTGTTTTGCAAGGAACTTCACTTTTATACATCCTTCAGAGGAAAGAATGTCAAGTAAAATAAGACGAAATGAAAATGGAAGGTGTGAAATTTTCATTTTGAGATTGCATAAGAAATCAAATTCCTCTCACGTGCTATAGAATACCTAAACACTTTTGATTAAACCACTTTAGTTGTTATAATGACACCAAATTTGAAAGCCATCTGTGACTTTTCTGTTCTTACTCTGCAACAACCATGGCAATTACAAGTTAAAAAGTAAAATGTATGCAAATTTTAGAATGGAGAATGCGGGCATCGATCCCACTACCTCTCGCATGCTAAGCGAGCGCTCTACCATTTGAGCTAATTCCCCTGTGTGCTCACTCAGCATCACATTTCAAAAGTAACGTTACTGCTGTCCACACTTTATTTTAAGTCTAATTGCCCATAACATGAGTGTTCAGTTCACTCCTAACTGATGCCTTAACTACACCTAGGGGATGTTTTACACTTCAGGTTGGCATGTTTAGTACTTGAATAGGAGTGATATCACTGTATGTTAACCTAGACTCAGGCCCTACCTAATCTTGGAGATACATTTCTCATGAATGAGTAACCAAGGGAGATACAATTTTTAGGAGTTAGTGCATGTCTAATGCAAGATTAATCACCATATTATGAGAGCCAATGCAATCATCCAGCAAAAAATACTCGTTTTCGCCCAACGTGGGGCTCGAACCCACGACCCTGATATTAAGAGTCTCATGCTCTACCGACTGAGCTAGCCGGGCTCCCACTTAAATATGGTATGCAGACTCATCATTTTTTATTAAGGAAAACCGTTTCTGGATATTCCTCTGCTCTTGTTTTGCAAGGAACTTCACTTTTATACATCCTTCAGAGGAAAGAATGTCAAGTAAAATAAGACGAAATGAAAATGGAAGGTGTGAAATTTTCATTTAGAGATTGCATAAGAAATCAAATTCCTCTCACGTGCTATAGAATACCTAAACACTTTTGATTAAACCACTTTAGTTGTTATAATGACACCAAATTTGAAAGCCATCTGTGACTTTTCTGTTCTTACTCTGCAACAACCATGGCAATTACAAGTTAAAAAGTAAAATGTATGCAAATTTTAGAATGGAGAATGCGGGCATCGATCCCGCTACCTCTCGCATGCTAAGCGAGCGCTCTACCATTTGAGCTAATTCCCCTGTGTGCTCACTCAGCATCACATTTCAAAAGTAACGTTACTGCTGTCCACACTTTATTTTAAGTCTAATTGCCCATAACATGAGTGTTCAGTTCACTCCTAACTGATGCCTTAACTACACCTAGGGGATGTTTTACACTTCAGGTTGGCATGTTTAGTACTTGAATAGGAGTGATATCACTGTATGTTAACCTAGACTCAGGCCCTACCTAATCTTGGAGATACATTTCTCATGAATGAGTAACCAAGGGAGATACAATTTTTAGGAGTTAGTGCATGTCTAATGCAAGATTAATCACCATATTATGAGAGCCAATGCTATCATCCAGCAAAAAATACTCGTTTTCGCCCAACGTGGGGCTCGAACCCACGACCCTGAGATTAAGAGTCTCATGCTCTACCGACTGAGCTAGCCGGGCTCCCACTTAAATAGGGTATGCAGACTCATCATTTTTTATTAAGGAAAACTGTTTCTGGATATTCCTCTGCTCTTGTTTTGCAAGGAACTTCACTTTTATACATCCTTCAGAGGAAAGAATGTCAAGTAAAATAAGACGAAATGAAAATGGAAGGTGTGAAATTTTCATTTTGAGATTGCATAAGAAATCAAATTCCTCTCACGTGCTATAGAATACCTAAACACTTTTGATTAAACCACTTTAGTTGTTATAATGACACCAAATTTGAAAGCCATCTGTGACTTTTCTGTTCTTACTCTGCAACAACCATGGCAATTACAAGTTAAAAAGTAAAATGTATGCAAATTTTACAATGGAGAATGCGGGCATCGATCCCGCTACCTCTCGCATGCTAAGCGAGCGCTCTACCATTTGAGCTAATTCCCCTGTGTGCTCACTCAGCATCACATTTCAAAAGTAACGTTACTGCTGTCCACACTTTATTTTAAGTCTAATTGCCCATAACATGACTGTTCAGTTCACTCCTAACTGATGCCTTAACTACACCTAGGGGATGTTTTACACTTCAGGTTGGCATGTTTAGTACTTGAATAGGAGTGATATCACTGTATGTTAACCTAGACTCAGGCCCTACCTAATCTTGGAGATACCTTTCTCATGAATGAGTAACCAAGGGAGATACCATTTTTAGGAGTTAGTGCATGTCTAATGCAAGATTAATCACCATATTATGAGAGCCAATGCTATCATCCAGCAAAAAATACTCGTTTTCGCCCAACGTGGGGCTCGAACCCACGACCCTGAGATTAAGAGTCTCATGCTCTACCGACTGAGCTAGCCGGGCTCCCACTTAAATATGGTATGCAGACTCATCATTTTTTATTAAGGAAAACCGTTTCTGGATATTCCTCTGCTCTTGTTTTGCAAGGAACTTCACTTTTATACATCCTTCAGAGGAAAGAATGTCAAGTAAAATAAGACGAAATGAAAATGGAAGGTGTGAAATTTTCATTTTGAGATTGCATAAGAAATCAAATTCCTCTCACGTGCTATAGAATACCTAAACACTTTTGATTAAACCACTTTAGTTGTTATAATGACACCAAATTTGAAAGCCATCTGTGACTTTTCTGTTCTTACTCTGCAACAACCATGGCAATTACAAGTTAAAAAGTAAAATGTATGCAAATTTTAGAATGGAGAATGCGGGCATCGATCCCGCTACCTCTCGCATGCTAAGCGAGCGCTCTACCATTTGAGCTAATTCCCCTGTGTGCTCACTCAGCATCACATTTCAAAAGTAACGTTACTGCTGTCCACACTTTATTTTAAGTCTAATTGCCCATAACATGAGTGTTCAGTTCACTCCTAACTGATGCCTTAACTACACCTAGGGGATGTTTTACACTTCAGGTTGGCATGTTTAGTACTTGAATAGGAGTGATATCACTGTATGTTAACCTAGACTCAGGCCCTACCTAATCTTGGAGATACATTTCTCATGAATGAGTAACCAATGGAGATACAATTTTTAGGAGTTAGTGCATGTCTAATGCAAGATTAATCACCATATTATGAGAGCCAATGCAATCATCCAGCAAAAAATACTCGTTTTCGCCCAACGTGGGGCTCAATCCAAGACCCTGAGATTAGGAGTCTCATGCTCTACCGACTGAGCTAGCCGGGCTCCCACTTAAATATGGTATGCAGACTCATCATTTTTTATTAAGGAAAACCGTTTCTGGATATTCCTCTGCTCTTGTTTTGCAAGGAACTTCACTTTTATACATCCTTCAGAGGAAAGAATATCATATAAAATAAGATGAAATGAAAATGGAAGGTGTGAAATTTTCATTTAGAGATTGCATAAGAAATCAAATTCCTCTCACGTGCTATAGAATACCTAAACACTTTTGATTAAACCACTTTAGTTGTTATAATGACACCAAATTTGAAAGCCATCTGTGACTTTTCTGTTCTTACTCTGCAACAACCATGGCAATTACAAGTTAAAAAGTAAAATGTATGCAAATTTTAGAATGGAGAATGCGGGCATCGATCCCGCTACCTCTCGCATGCTAAGCGAGCGCTCTACCATTTGAGCTAATTCCCCTGTGTGCTCACTCAGCATCACATTTCAAAAGTAACGTTACTGCTGTCCACACTTTATTTTAAGTCTAATTGCCCATAACATGAGTGTTCAGTTCACTCCTAACTGATGCCTTAACTACACCTAGGGGATGTTTTACACTTCAGGTTGGCATGTTTAGTACTTGAATAGGAGTGATATCACTGTATGTTAACCTAGACTCAGGCCCTACCTAATCTTGGAGATACATTTCTCATGAATGAGTAACCAAGGGAGATACAATTTTTAGGAGTTAGTGCATGTCTAATGCAAGATTAATCACCATATTATGAGAGCCAATGCTATCATCCAGCAAAAAATACTCGTTTTCGCCCAACGTGGGGCTCGAACCCACGACCCTGAGATTAAGAGTCTCATGCTCTACCGACTGAGCTAGCCGGGCTCCCACTTAAATATGGTATGCAGACTCATCATTTTTTATTAAGGAAAACTGTTTCTGGATATTCCTCTGCTCTTGTTTTGCAAGGAACTTCACTTTTATACATCCTTCAGAGGAAAGAATGTCAAGTAAAATAAGACGAAATGAAAATGGAAGGTGTGAAATTTTCATTTTGAGATTGCATAAGAAATCAAATTCCTCTCACGTGCTATAGAATACCTAAACACTTTTGATTAAACCACTTTAGTTGTTATAATGACACCAAATTTGAAAGCCATCTGTGACTTTTCTGTTCTTACTCTGCAACAACCATGGCAATTACAAGTTAAAAAGTAAAATGTATGCAAATTTTAGAATGGAGAATGCGGGCATCGATCCCACTACCTCTCGCATGCTAAGCGAGCGCTCTACCATTTGAGCTAATTCCCCTGTGTGCTCACTCAGCATCACATTTCAAAAGTAACGTTACTGCTGTCCACACTTTATTTTAAGTCTAATTGCCCATAACATGAGTGTTCAGTTCACTCCTAACTGATGCCTTAACTACACCTAGGGGATGTTTTACACTTCAGGTTGGCATGTTTAGTACTTGAATAGGAGTGATATCACTGTATGTTAACCTAGACTCAGGCCCTACCTAATCTTGGAGATACATTTCTCATGAATGAGTAACCAAGGGAGATACAATTTTTAGGAGTTAGTGCATGTCTAATGCAAGATTAATCACCATATTATGAGAGCCAATGCAATCATCCAGCAAAAAATACTCGTTTTCGCCCAACGTGGGGCTCGAACCCACGACCCTGATATTAAGAGTCTCATGCTCTACCGACTGAGCTAGCCGGGCTCCCACTTAAATATGGTATGCAGACTCATCATTTTTTATTAAGGAAAACCGTTTCTGGATATTCCTCTGCTCTTGTTTTGCAAGGAACTTCACTTTTATACATCCTTCAGAGGAAAGAATGTCAAGTAAAATAAGACGAAATGAAAATGGAAGGTGTGAAATTTTCATTTAGAGATTGCATAAGAAATCAAATTCCTCTCACGTGCTATAGAATACCTAAACACTTTTGATTAAACCACTTTAGTTGTTATAATGACACCAAATTTGAAAGCCATCTGTGACTTTTCTGTTCTTACTCTGCAACAACCATGGCAATTACAAGTTAAAAAGTAAAATGTATGCAAATTTTAGAATGGAGAATGCGGGCATCGATCCCGCTACCTCTCGCATGCTAAGCGAGCGCTCTACCATTTGAGCTAATTCCCCTGTGTGCTCACTCAGCATCACATTTCAAAAGTAACGTTACTGCTGTCCACACTTTATTTTAAGTCTAATTGCCCATAACATGAGTGTTCAGTTCACTCCTAACTGATGCCTTAACTACACCTAGGGGATGTTTTACACTTCAGGTTGGCATGTTTAGTACTTGAATAGGAGTGATATCACTGTATGTTAACCTAGACTCAGGCCCTACCTAATCTTGGAGATACATTTCTCATGAATGAGTAACCAAGGGAGATACAATTTTTAGGAGTTAGTGCATGTCTAATGCAAGATTAATCACCATATTATGAGAGCCAATGCAATCATCCAGCAAAAAATACTCGTTTTCGCCCAACGTGGGGCTCAATCCAAGACCCTGAGATTAGGAGTCTCATGCTCTTCCGACTGAGCTAGCCGGGCTCCCACTTAAATATGGTATGCAGACTCATCATTTTTTATTAAGGAAAACCGTTTCTGGATATTCCTCTGCTCTTGTTTTGCAAGGAACTTCACTTTTATACATCCTTCAGAGGAAAGAATATCAAATAAAATAAGATGAAATGAAAATGGAAGGTGTGAAATTTTCATTTAGAGATTGCATAAGAAATCAAATTCCTCTCACGTGCTATAGAATACCTAAACACTTTTGATTAAACCACTTTAGTTGTTATAATGACACCAAATTTGAAAGCCATCTGTGACTTTTCTGTTCTTACTCTGCAACAACCATGGCAATTACAAGTTAAAAAGTAAAATGTATGCAAATTTTAGAATGGAGAATGCGGGCATCGATCCCGCTACCTCTCGCATGCTAAGCGAGCGCTCTACCATTTGAGCTAATTCCCCTGTGTGCTCACTCAGCATCACATTTCAAAAGTAACGTTACTGCTGTCCACACTTTATTTTAAGTCTAATTGCCCATAACATGAGTGTTCAGTTCACTCCTAACTGATGCCTTAACTACACCTAGGGGATGTTTTACACTTCAGGTTGGCATGTTTAGTACTTGAATAGGAGTGATATCACTGTATGTTAACCTAGACTCAGGCCCTACCTAATCTTGGAGATACATTTCTCATGAATGAGTAACCAAGGGAGATACAATTTTTAGGAGTTAGTGCATGTCTAATGCAAGATTAATCACCATATTATGAGAGCCAATGCTATCATCCAGCAAAAAATACTCGTTTTCGCCCAACGTGGGGCTCGAACCCACGACCCTGAGATTAAGAGTCTCATGCTCTACCGACTGAGCTAGCCGGGCTCCCACTTAAATATGGTATGCAGACTCATCATTTTTTATTAAGGAAAACTGTTTCTGGATATTCCTCTGCTCTTGTTTTGCAAGGAACTTCACTTTTATACATCCTTCAGAGGAAAGAATGTCAAGTAAAATAAGACGAAATGAAAATGGAAGGTGTGAAATTTTCATTTTGAGATTGCATAAGAAATCAAATTCCTCTCACGTGCTATAGAATACCTAAACACTTTTGATTAAACCACTTTAGTTGTTATAATGACACCAAATTTGAAAGCCATCTGTGACTTTTCTGTTCTTACTCTGCAACAACCATGGCAATTACAAGTTAAAAAGTAAAATGTATGCAAATTTTAGAATGGAGAATGCGGGCATCGATCCCACTACCTCTCGCATGCTAAGCGAGCGCTCTACCATTTGAGCTAATTCCCCTGTGTGCTCACTCAGCATCACATTTCAAAAGTAACGTTACTGCTGTCCACACTTTATTTTAAGTCTAATTGCCCATAACATGAGTGTTCAGTTCACTCCTAACTGATGCCTTAACTACACCTAGGGGATGTTTTACACTTCAGGTTGGCATGTTTAGTACTTGAATAGGAGTGATATCACTGTATGTTAACCTAGACTCAGGCCCTACCTAATCTTGGAGATACATTTCTCATGAATGAGTAACCAAGGGAGATACAATTTTTAGGAGTTAGTGCATGTCTAATGCAAGATTAATCACCATATTATGAGAGCCAATGCAATCATCCAGCAAAAAATACTCGTTTTCGCCCAACGTGGGGCTCGAACCCACGACCCTGATATTAAGAGTCTCATGCTCTACCGACTGAGCTAGCCGGGCTCCCACTTAAATATGGTATGCAGACTCATCATTTTTTATTAAGGAAAACCGTTTCTGGATATTCCTCTGCTCTTGTTTTGCAAGGAACTTCACTTTTATACATCCTTCAGAGGAAAGAATGTCAAGTAAAATAAGACGAAATGAAAATGGAAGGTGTGAAATTTTCATTTAGAGATTGCATAAGAAATCAAATTCCTCTCACGTGCTATAGAATACCTAAACACTTTTGATTAAACCACTTTAGTTGTTATAATGACACCAAATTTGAAAGCCATCTGTGACTTTTCTGTTCTTACTCTGCAACAACCATGGCAATTACAAGTTAAAAAGTAAAATGTATGCAAATTTTAGAATGGAGAATGCGGGCATCGATCCCGCTACCTCTCGCATGCTAAGCGAGCGCTCTACCATTTGAGCTAATTCCCCTGTGTGCTCACTCAGCATCACATTTCAAAAGTAACGTTACTGCTGTCCACACTTTATTTTAAGTCTAATTGCCCATAACATGAGTGTTCAGTTCACTCCTAACTGATGCCTTAACTACACCTAGGGGATGTTTTACACTTCAGGTTGGCATGTTTAGTACTTGAATAGGAGTGATATCACTGTATGTTAACCTAGACTCAGGCCCTACCTAATCTTGGAGATACATTTCTCATGAATGAGTAACCAAGGGAGATACAATTTTTAGGAGTTAGTGCATGTCTAATGCAAGATTAATCACCATATTATGAGAGCCAATGCTATCATCCAGCAAAAAATACTCGTTTTCGCCCAACGTGGGGCTCGAACCCACGACCCTGAGATTAAGAGTCTCATGCTCTACCGACTGAGCTAGCCGGGCTCCCACTTAAATATGGTATGCAGACTCATCATTTTTTATTAAGGAAAACTGTTTCTGGATATTCCTCTGCTCTTGTTTTGCAAGGAACTTCACTTTTATACATCCTTCAGAGGAAAGAATGTCAAGTAAAATAAGACGAAATGAAAATGGAAGGTGTGAAATTTTCATTTTGAGATTGCATAAGAAATCAAATTCCTCTCACGTGCTATAGAATACCTAAACACTTTTGATTAAACCACTTTAGTTGTTATAATGACACCAAATTTGAAAGCCATCTGTGACTTTTCTGTTCTTACTCTGCAACAACCATGGCAATTACAAGTTAAAAAGTAAAATGTATGCAAATTTTACAATGGAGAATGCGGGCATCGATCCCGCTACCTCTCGCATGCTAAGCGAGCGCTCTACCATTTGAGCTAATTCCCCTGTGTGCTCACTCAGCATCACATTTCAAAAGTAACGTTACTGCTGTCCACACTTTATTTTAAGTCTAATTGCCCATAACATGACTGTTCAGTTCACTCCTAACTGATGCCTTAACTACACCTAGGGGATGTTTTACACTTCAGGTTGGCATGTTTAGTACTTGAATAGGAGTGATATCACTGTATGTTAACCTAGACTCAGGCCCTACCTAATCTTGGAGATACCTTTCTCATGAATGAGTAACCAAGGGAGATACAATTTTTAGGAGTTAGTGCATGTCTAATGCAAGATTAATCACCATATTATGAGAGCCAATGCTATCATCCAGCAAAAAATACTCGTTTTCGCCCAACGTGGGGCTCGAACCCACGACCCTGAGATTAAGAGTCTCATGCTCTACCGACTGAGCTAGCCGGGCTCCCACTTAAATATGGTATGCAGACTCATCATTTTTTATTAAGGAAAACCGTTTCTGGATATTCCTCTGCTCTTGTTTTGCAAGGAACTTCACTTTTATACATCCTTCAGAGGAAAGAATGTCAAGTAAAATAAGACGAAATGAAAATGGAAGGTGTGAAATTTTCATTTTGAGATTGCATAAGAAATCAAATTCCTCTCACGTGCTATAGAATACCTAAACACTTTTGATTAAACCACTTTAGTTGTTATAATGACACCAAATTTGAAAGCCATCTGTGACTTTTCTGTTCTTACTCTGCAACAACCATGGCAATTACAAGTTAAAAAGTAAAATGTATGCAAATTTTGGAATGGAGAATGCGGGCATCGATCCCGCTACCTCTCGCATGCTAAGCGAGCGCTCTACCATTTGAGCTAATTCCCCTGTGTGCTCATTCAGCATCACATTTCAAAAGTAACGTTACTGCTGTCCACACTTTATTTTAAGTCTAATTGCCCATAACATGAGTGTTCAGTTCACTCCTAACTGATGCCTTAACTACACCTAGGGGATGTTTTACACTTCAGGTTGGCATGTTTAGTACTTGAATAGGAGTGATATCACTGTATGTTAACCTAGACTCAGGCCCTACCTAATCTTGGAGATACATTTCTCATGAATGAGTAACCAAGGGAGATACAATTTTTAGGAGTTAGTGCATGTCTAATGCAAGATTAATCACCATATTATGAGAGCCAATGCAATCATCCAGCAAAAAATACTCGTTTTCGCCCAACGTGGGGCTCAATCCAAGACCCTGAGATTAGGAGTCTCATGCTCTACCGACTGAGCTAGCCGGGCTCCCACTTAAATATGGTATGCAGACTCATCATTTTTTTATTAAGGAAAACCGTTTCTGGATATTCCTCTGCTCTTGTTTTGCAAGGAACTTCACTTTTATACATCCTTCAGAGGAAAGAATATCAAGTAAAATAAGATGAAATGAAAATGGAAGGTGTGAAATTTTCATTTAGAGATTGCATAAGAAATCAAATTCCTCTCACGTGCTATAGAATACCTAAACACTTTTGATTAAACCACTTTAGTTGTTATAATGACACCAAATTTGAAAGCCATCTGTGACTTTTCTGTTCTTACTCTTCAACAACCATGGCAATTACAAGTTAAAAAGTAAAATGTATGCAAATTTTAGAATGGAGAATGCGGGCATCGATCCCGCTACCTCTCGCATGCTAAGCGAGCGCTCTACCATTTGAGCTAATTCCCCTGTGTGCTCACTCAGCATCACATTTCAAAAGTAACGTTACTGCTGTCCACACTTTATTTTAAGTCTAATTGCCCATAACATGAGTGTTCAGTTCACTCCTAACTGATGCCTTAACTACACCTAGGGGATGTTTTACACTTCAGGTTGGCATGTTTAGTACTTGAATAGGAGTGATATCACTGCATGTTAACCTAGACTCAGGCCCTACCTAATCTTGGAGATACCTTTCTCATGAATGAGTAACCAAGGGAGATACAATTTTTAGGAGTTAGTGCATGTCTAATGCAAGATTAATCACCATATTATGAGAGCCAATGCTATCATCCAGCAAAAAATACTCGTTTTCGCCCAACGTGGGGCTCGAACCCACGACCCTGAGATTAAGAGTCTCATGCTCTACCGACTGAGCTAGCCGGGCTCCCACTTAAATATGGTATGCAGACTCATCATTTTTTATTAAGGAAAACCGTTTCTGGATATTCCTCTGCTCTTGTTTTGCAAGGAACTTCACTTTTATACATCCTTCAGAGGAAAGAATGTCATGTAAAATAAGACGAAATGAAAATGGAAGGTGTGAAATTTTCATTTTGAGATTGCATAAGAAATCAAATTCCTCTCACGTGCTATAGAATACCTAAACACTTTTGATTAAACCACTTTAGTTGTTATAATGACACCAAATTTGAAAGCCATCTGTGACTTTTCTGTTCTTACTCTGCAACAACCATGGCAATTACAAGTTAAAAAGTAAAATGTATGCAAATTTTGGAATGGAGAATGCGGGCATCGATCCCGCTACCTCTCGCATGCTAAGCGAGCGCTCTACCATTTCAGCTAATTCCCCTGTGTGCTCACTCAGCATCACATTTCAAAAGTAACGTTACTGCTGTCCACACTTTATTTTAAGTCTAATTGCCCATAACATGAGTGTTCAGTTCACTCCTAACTGATGCATTAACTACACCTAGGGGATGTTTTACACTTCAGGTTGGCATGTTTAGTACTTGAATAGGAGTGATATCACTGCATGTTAACCTAGACTCAGGCCCTACCTAATCTTGGAGATACATTTCTCATGAATGAGTAACCAAGGGAGATACAATTTTTAGGAGTTAGTGCATGTCTAATGCAAGATTAATCACCATATTATGAGAGCCAATGCTATCATCCAGCAAAAAATACTCGTTTTCGCCCAACGTTGGGCTCGAACCCACGACCCTGAGATTAAGAGTCTCATGCTCTACCGACTGAGCTAGCCGGGCTCCCACTTAAATATGGTATGCAGACTCATCATTTTTTATTAAGGAAAACTGTTTCTGGATATTCCTCTGCTCTTGTTTTGCAAGGAACTTCACTTTTATACATCCTTCAGAGGAAAGAATGTCAAGTAAAATAAGACGAAATGAAAATGGAAGGTGTGAAATTTTCATTTTGAGATTGCATAAGAAATCAAATTCCTCTCACGTGCTATAGAATACCTAAACACTTTTGATTAAACCACTTTAGTTGTTATAATGACACCAAATTTGAAAGCCATCTGTGACTTTTCTGTTCTTACTCTGCAACAACCATGGCAATTACAAGTTAAAAAGTAAAATGTATGCAAATTTTAAAATGGAGAATGCGGGCATCGATCCCGCTACCTCTCGCATGCTAAGCGAGCGCTCTACCATTTGAGCTAATTCCCCTGTGTGCTCACTCAGCATCACATTTCAAAAGTAACGTTACTGCTGTCCCCACTTTATTTTAAGTCTAATTGCCCATAACATGAGTGTTCAGTTCACTCCTAACTGATGCCTTAACTACACCTAGGGGATGTTTTACACTTCAGGTTGGCATGTTTAGTACTTGAATAGGAGTGATATCACTGCATGTTAACCTAGACTCAGGCCCTACCTAATCTTGGAGATACCTTTCTCATGAATGAGTAACCAAGGGAGATACAATTTTTAGGAGTTAGTGCATGTCTAATGCAAGATTAATCACCATATTATGAGAGCCAATGCTATCATCCAGCAAAAAATACTCGTTTTCGCCCAACGTGGGGCTCGAACCCACGACCCTGAGATTAAGAGTCTCATGCTCTACCGACTGAGCTAGCCGGGCTCCCACTTAAATATGGTATGCAGACTCATCATTTTTTATTAAGGAAAACTGTTTCTGGATATTCCTCTGCTCTTGTTTTGCAAGGAACTTCACTTTTATACATCCTTCAGAGGAAAGAATGTCAAGTAAAATAAGATGAAATGAAAATGGAAGGTGTGAAATTTTCATTTTGAGATTGCATAAGAAATCAAATTCCTCTCACGTGCTATAGAATACCTAAACACTTTTGATTAAACCACTTTAGTTGTTATAATGACACCAAATTTGAAAGCCATCTGTGACTTTTCTGTTCTTACTCTGCAACAACCATGGCAATTACAAGTTAAAAAGTAAAATGTATGCAAATTTTAGAATGGAGAATGCGGGCATCGATCCCGCTACCTCTCGCATGCTAAGCGAGCGCTCTACCATTTGAGCTAATTCCCCTGTGTGCTCACTCAGCATCACATTTCAAAAGTAACGTTACTGCTGTCCACACTTTATTTTAAGTCTAATTGCCCATAACATGAGTGTTCAGTTCACTCCTAACTGATGCCTTAACTACACCTAGGGGATGTTTTACACTTCAGGTTGGCATGTTTAGTACTTGAATAGGAGTGATATCACTGTATGTTAACCTAGACTCAGGCCCTACCTAATCTTGGAGATACATTTCTCATGAATGAGTAACCAAGGGAGATACAATTTTTAGGAGTTAGTGCATGTCTAATGCAAGATTAATCACCATATTATGAGAGCCAATGCAATCATCCAGCAAAAAATACTCGTTTTCGCCCAACATGGGGCTCGAACCCACGACCCTGAGATTAAGAGTCTCATGCTCTACCGACTGAGCTAGCCGGGCTCCCACTTAAATATGGTATGCAGACTCATCATTTTTTATTAAGGAAAACTGTTTCTGGATATTCCTCTGCTCTTGTTTTGCAAGGAACTTCACTTTTATACATCCTTCAGAGGAAAGAATGTCAAGTAAAATAAGACGAAATGAAAACGGAAGGTGTGAAATTTTCATTTTGAGATTGCATAAGAAATCAAATTCCTCTCACGTGCTATAGAATACCTAAACACTTTTGATTAAACCACTTTAGTTGTTATAATGACACCAAATTTGAAAGCCATCTGTGACTTTTCTGTTCTTACTCTGCAACAACCATGGCAATTACAAGTTAAAAAGTAAAATGTATGCAAATTTTGGAATGGAGAAT
Organism: Triturus cristatus; assembly: GCF_964204655.1. NCBI lineage: Eukaryota > Metazoa > Chordata > Amphibia > Caudata > Salamandridae > Triturus > Triturus cristatus. The sequence continues at coordinate 121,934,446 of NC_140585.1, read as the reverse complement.
GCGGGCATCGATCCCGCTACCTCTCGCATGCTAAGCGAGCGCTCTACCATTTCAGCTAATTCCCCTGTGTGCTCACTCAGCATCACATTTCAAAAGTAACGTTACTGCTGTCCACACTTTATTTTAAGTCTAATTGCCCATAACATGAGTGTTCAGTTCACTCCTAACTGATGCATTAACTACACCTAGGGGATGTTTTACACTTCAGGTTGGCATGTTTAGTACTTGAATAGGAGTGATATTACTGCATGTTAACCTAGACTCAGGCCCTACCTAATCTTGGAGATACATTTCTCATGAATGAGTAACCAAGGGAGATACAATTTTTAGGAGTTAGTGCATGTCTAATGCAAGATTAATCACCATATTATGAGAGCCAATGCTATCATCCAGCAAAAAATACTCGTTTTCGCCCAACGTGGGCCTCGAACCCACGACCCTGAGATTAAGAGTCTCATGCTCTACCGACTGAGCTAGCCGGGCTCCCACTTAAATATGGTATGCAGACTCATCATTTTTTATTAAGGAAAACCGTTTCTGGATATTCCTCTGCTCTTGTTTTGCAAGGAACTTCACTTTTATACATCCTTCAGAGGAAAGAATGTCAAGTAAAATAAGACGAAATGAAAATGGAAGGTGTGAAATTTTCATTTTGAGATTGCATAAGAAATCAAATTCCTCTCACGTGCTATAGAATACCTAAACACTTTTGATTAAACCACTTTAGTTGTTATAATGACACCAAATTTGAAAGCCATCTGTGACTTTTCTGTTCTTACTCTGCAACAACCATGGCAATTACAAGTTAAAAAGTAAAATGTATGCAAATTTTGGAATGGAGAATGCGGGCATCGATCCCGCTACCTCTCACATGCTAAGCGAGCGCTCTACCATTTGAGCTAATTCCCCTGTGTGCTCACTCAGCATCACATTTCAAAAGTAACGTTACTGCTGTCCACACTTTATTTTAAGTCTAATTGCCCATAACATGAGTGTTCAGTTCACTCCTAACTGATGCCTTAACTACACCTAGGGGATGTTTTACACTTCAGGTTGGCATGTTTAGTACTTGAATAGGAGTGATATCACTGTATGTTAACCTAGACTCAGGCCCTACCTAATCTTGGAGATACATTTCTCATGAATGAGTAACCAAGGGAGATACAATTTTTAGGAGTTAGTGCATGTCTAATGCAAGATTAATCACCATATTATGAGAGCCAATGCTATCATCCAGCAAAAAATACTCGTTTTCGCCCAACGTGGGGCTCGAACCCACGACCCTGATATTAAGAGTCTCATGCTCTACCGACTGAGCTAGCCGGGCTCCCACTTAAATATGGTATGCAGACTCATCAATTTTTATTAAGGAAAACCGTTTCTGGATATTCCTCTGCTCTTGTTTTGCAAGGAACTTCACTTTTATACATCCTTCAGAGGAAAGAATGTCAAGTAAAATAAGACGAAATGAAAATGGAAGGTGTGAAATTTTCATTTTGAGATTGCATAAGAAATCAAATTCCTCTCACGTGCTATAGAATACCTAAACACTTTTGATTAAACCACTTTAGTTGTTATAATGACACCAAATTTGAAAGCCATCTGTGACTTTTCTGTTCTTACTCTGCAACAACCATGGCAATTACAAGTTAAAAAGTAAAATGTATGCAAATTTTAGAATGGAGAATGCGGGCATCGATCCCGCTACCTCTCGCATGCTAAGCGAGCGCTCTACCATTTGAGCTAATTCTCCTGTGTGCTCACTCAGCATCACATTTCAAAAGTAACGTTACTGCTGTCCACACTTTATTTTAAGTCTAATTGCCCATAACATGAGTGTTCAGTTCACTCCTAACTGATGCCTTAACTACACCTAGGGGATGTTTTACACTTCAGGTTGGCATGTTTAGTACTTGAATAGGAGTGATATCACTGTATGTTAACCTAGACTCAGGCCCTACCTAATCTTGGAGATACATTTCTCATGAATGAGTAACCAAGGGAGATACAATTTTTAGGAGTTAGTGCATGTCTAATGCAAGATTAATCACCATATTATGAGAGCCAATGCAATCATCCAGCAAAAAATACTCGTTTTCGCCCAACGTGGGGCTCAATCCAAGACCCTGAGATTAGGAGTCTCATGCTCTACCGACTGAGCTAGCCGGGCTCCCACTTAAATATGGTATGCAGACTCATCATTTTTTATTAAGGAAAACCGTTTCTGGATATTCCTCTGCTCTTGTTTTGCAAGGAACTTCACTTTTATACATCCTTCAGAGGAAAGAATATCAAATAAAATAAGATGAAATGAAAATGGAAGGTGTGAAATTTTCATTTAGAGATTGCATAAGAAATCAAATTCCTCTCACGTGCTATAGAATACCTAAACACTTTTGATTAAACCACTTTAGTTGTTATAATGACACCAAATTTGAAAGCCATCTGTGACTTTTCTGTTCTTACTCTGCAACAACCATGGCAATTACAAGTTAAAAAGTAAAATGTATGCAAATTTTAGAATGGAGAATGCGGGCATCGATCCCGCTACCTCTCGCATGCTAAGCGAGCGCTCTACCATTTGAGCTAATTCCCCTGTGTGCTCACTCAGCATCACATTTCAAAAGTAACGTTACTGCTGTCCACACTTTATTTTAAGTCTAATTGCCCATAACATGAGTGTTCAGTTCACTCCTAACTGATGCCTTAACTACACCTAGGGGATGTTTTACACTTCAGGTTGGCATGTTTAGTACTTGAATAGGAGTGATATCACTGTATGTTAACCTAGACTCAGGCCCTACCTAATCTTGGAGATACATTTCTCATGAATGAGTAACCAAGGGAGATACAATTTTTAGGAGTTAGTGCATGTCTAATGCAAGATTAATCACCATATTATGAGAGCCAATGCTATCATCCAGCAAAAAATACTCGTTTTCGCCCAACGTGGGGCTCGAACCCACGACCCTGAGATTAAGAGTCTCATGCTCTACCGACTGAGCTAGCCGGGCTCCCACTTAAAGATGGTATGCAGACTCATCATTTTTTATTAAGGAAAACTGTTTCTGGATATTCCTCTGCTCTTGTTTTGCAAGGAACTTCACTTTTATACATCCTTCAGAGGAAAGAATGTCAAGTAAAATAAGACGAAATGAAAATGGAAGGTGTGAAATTTTCATTTTGAGATTGCATAAGAAATCAAATTCCTCTCACGTGCTATAGAATACCTAAACACTTTTGATTAAACCACTTTAGTTGTTATAATGACACCAAATTTGAAAGCCATCTGTGACTTTTCTGTTCTTACTCTGCAACAACCATGGCAATTACAAGTTAAAAAGTAAAATGTATGCAAATTTTAGAATGGAGAATGCGGGCATCGATCCCACTACCTCTCGCATGCTAAGCGAGCGCTCTACCATTTGAGCTAATTCCCCTGTGTGCTCACTCAGCATCACATTTCAAAAGTAACGTTACTGCTGTCCACACTTTATTTTAAGTCTAATTGCCCATAACATGAGTGTTCAGTTCACTCCTAACTGATGCCTTAACTACACCTAGGGGATGTTTTACACTTCAGGTTGGCATGTTTAGTACTTGAATAGGAGTGATATCACTGTATGTTAACCTAGACTCAGGCCCTACCTAATCTTGGAGATACATTTCTCATGAATGAGTAACCAAGGGAGATACAATTTTTAGGAGTTAGTGCATGTCTAATGCAAGATTAATCACCATATTATGAGAGCCAATGCAATCATCCAGCAAAAAATACTCGTTTTCGCCCAACGTGGGGCTCGAACCCACGACCCTGATATTAAGAGTCTCATGCTCTACCGACTGAGCTAGCCGGGCTCCCACTTAAATATGGTATGCAGACTCATCATTTTTTATTAAGGAAAACCGTTTCTGGATATTCCTCTGCTCTTGTTTTGCAAGGAACTTCACTTTTATACATCCTTCAGAGGAAAGAATGTCAAGTAAAATAAGACGAAATGAAAATGGAAGGTGTGAAATTTTCATTTAGAGATTGCATAAGAAATCAAATTCCTCTCACGTGCTATAGAATACCTAAACACTTTTGATTAAACCACTTTAGTTGTTATAATGACACCAAATTTGAAAGCCATCTGTGACTTTTCTGTTCTTACTCTGCAACAACCATGGCAATTACAAGTTAAAAAGTAAAATGTATGCAAATTTTAGAATGGAGAATGCGGGCATCGATCCCGCTACCTCTCGCATGCTAAGCGAGCGCTCTACCATTTGAGCTAATTCCCCTGTGTGCTCACTCAGCATCACATTTCAAAAGTAACGTTACTGCTGTCCACACTTTATTTTAAGTCTAATTGCCCATAACATGAGTGTTCAGTTCACTCCTAACTGATGCCTTAACTACACCTAGGGGATGTTTTACACTTCAGGTTGGCATGTTTAGTACTTGAATAGGAGTGATATCACTGTATGTTAACCTAGACTCAGGCCCTACCTAATCTTGGAGATACATTTCTCATGAATGAGTAACCAAGGGAGATACAATTTTTAGGAGTTAGTGCATGTCTAATGCAAGATTAATCACCATATTATGAGAGCCAATGCAATCATCCAGCAAAAAATACTCGTTTTCGCCCAACGTGGGGCTCAATCCAAGACCCTGAGATTAGGAGTCTCATGCTCTACCGACTGAGCTAGCCGGGCTCCCACTTAAATATGGTATGCAGACTCATCATTTTTTATTAAGGAAAACCGTTTCTGGATATTCCTCTGCTCTTGTTTTGCAAGGAACTTCACTTTTATACATCCTTCAGAGGAAAGAATATCAAATAAAATAAGATGAAATGAAAATGGAAGGTGTGAAATTTTCATTTAGAGATTGCATAAGAAATCAAATTCCTCTCACGTGCTATAGAATACCTAAACACTTTTGATTAAACCACTTTAGTTGTTATAATGACACCAAATTTGAAAGCCATCTGTGACTTTTCTGTTCTTACTCTGCAACAACCATGGCAATTACAAGTTAAAAAGTAAAATGTATGCAAATTTTAGAATGGAGAATGCGGGCATCGATCCCGCTACCTCTCGCATGCTAAGCGAGCGCTCTACCATTTGAGCTAATTCCCCTGTGTGCTCACTCAGCATCACATTTCAAAAGTAACGTTACTGCTGTCCACACTTTATTTTAAGTCTAATTGCCCATAACATGAGTGTTCAGTTCACTCCTAACTGATGCCTTAACTACACCTAGGGGATGTTTTACACTTCAGGTTGGCATGTTTAGTACTTGAATAGGAGTGATATCACTGTATGTTAACCTAGACTCAGGCCCTACCTAATCTTGGAGATACATTTCTCATGAATGAGTAACCAAGGGAGATACAATTTTTAGGAGTTAGTGCATGTCTAATGCAAGATTAATCACCATATTATGAGAGCCAATGCTATCATCCAGCAAAAAATACTCGTTTTCGCCCAACGTGGGGCTCGAACCCACGACCCTGAGATTAAGAGTCTCATGCTCTACCGACTGAGCTAGCCGGGCTCCCACTTAAATATGGTATGCAGACTCATCATTTTTTATTAAGGAAAACTGTTTCTGGATATTCCTCTGCTCTTGTTTTGCAAGGAACTTCACTTTTATACATCCTTCAGAGGAAAGAATGTCAAGTAAAATAAGACGAAATGAAAATGGAAGGTGTGAAATTTTCATTTTGAGATTGCATAAGAAATCAAATTCCTCTCACGTGCTATAGAATACCTAAACACTTTTGATTAAACCACTTTAGTTGTTATAATGACACCAAATTTGAAAGCCATCTGTGACTTTTCTGTTCTTACTCTGCAACAACCATGGCAATTACAAGTTAAAAAGTAAAATATATGCAAATTTTAGAATGGAGAATGCGGGCATCGATCCCACTACCTCTCGCATGCTAAGCGAGCGCTCTACCATTTGAGCTAATTCCCCTGTGTGCTCACTCAGCATCACATTTCAAAAGTAACGTTACTGCTGTCCACACTTTATTTTAAGTCTAATTGCCCATAACATGAGTGTTCAGTTCACTCCTAACTGATGCCTTAACTACACCTAGGGGATGTTTTACACTTCAGGTTGGCATGTTTAGTACTTGAATAGGAGTGATATCACTGTATGTTAACCTAGACTCAGGCCCTACCTAATCTTGGAGATACATTTCTCATGAATGAGTAACCAAGGGAGATACAATTTTTAGGAGTTAGTGCATGTCTAATGCAAGATTAATCACCATATTATGAGAGCCAATGCAATCATCCAGCAAAAAATACTCGTTTTCGCCCAACGTGGGGCTCGAACCCACGACCCTGATATTAAGAGTCTCATGCTCTACCGACTGAGCTAGCCGGGCTCCCACTTAAATATGGTATGCAGACTCATCATTTTTTATTAAGGAAAACCGTTTCTGGATATTCCTCTGCTCTTGTTTTGCAAGGAACTTCACTTTTATACATCCTTCAGAGGAAAGAATGTCAAGTAAAATAAGACGAAATGAAAATGGAAGGTGTGAAATTTTCATTTAGAGATTGCATAAGAAATCAAATTCCTCTCACGTGCTATAGAATACCTAAACACTTTTGATTAAACCACTTTAGTTGTTATAATGACACCAAATTTGAAAGCCATCTGTGACTTTTCTGTTCTTACTCTGCAACAACCATGGCAATTACAAGTTAAAAAGTAAAATGTATGCAAATTTTAGAATGGAGAATGCGGGCATCGATCCCGCTACCTCTCGCATGCTAAGCGAGCGCTCTACCATTTGAGCTAATTCCCCTGTGTGCTCACTCAGCATCACATTTCAAAAGTAACGTTACTGCTGTCCACACTTTATTTTAAGTCTAATTGCCCATAACATGAGTGTTCAGTTCACTCCTAACTGATGCCTTAACTACACCTAGGGGATGTTTTACACTTCAGGTTGGCATGTTTAGTACTTGAATAGGAGTGATATCACTGTATGTTAACCTAGACTCAGGCCCTACCTAATCTTGGAGATACATTTCTCATGAATGAGTAACCAAGGGAGATACAATTTTTAGGAGTTAGTGCATGTCTAATGCAAGATTAATCACCATATTATGAGAGCCAATGCTATCATCCAGCAAAAAATACTCGTTTTCGCCCAACGTGGGGCTCGAACCCACGACCCTGAGATTAAGAGTCTCATGCTCTACCGACTGAGCTAGCCGGGCTCCCACTTAAAGATGGTATGCAGACTCATCATTTTGTATTAAGGAAAACTGTTTCTGGATATTCCTCTGCTCTTGTTTTGCAAGGAACTTCACTTTTATACATCCTTCAGAGGAAAGAATGTCAAGTAAAATAAGACGAAATGAAAATGGAAGGTGTGAAATTTTCATTTTGAGATTGCATAAGAAATCAAATTCCTCTCACGTGCTATAGAATACCTAAACACTTTTGATTAAACCACTTTAGTTGTTATAATGACACCAAATTTGAAAGCCATCTGTGACTTTTCTGTTCTTACTCTGCAACAACCATGGCAATTACAAGTTAAAAAGTAAAATGTATGCAAATTTTAGAATGGAGAATGCGGGCATCGATCCCACTACCTCTCGCATGCTAAGCGAGCGCTCTACCATTTGAGCTAATTCCCCTGTGTGCTCACTCAGCATCACATTTCAAAAGTAACGTTACTGCTGTCCACACTTTATTTTAAGTCTAATTGCCCATAACATGAGTGTTCAGTTCACTCCTAACTGATGCCTTAACTACACCTAGGGGATGTTTTACACTTCAGGTTGGCATGTTTAGTACTTGAATAGGAGTGATATCACTGTATGTTAACCTAGACTCAGGCCCTACCTAATCTTGGAGATACATTTCTCATGAATGAGTAACCAAGGGAGATACAATTTTTAGGAGTTAGTGCATGTCTAATGCAAGATTAATCACCATATTATGAGAGCCAATGCAATCATCCAGCAAAAAATACTCGTTTTCGCCCAACGTGGGGCTCGAACCCACGACCCTGATATTAAGAGTCTCATGCTCTACCGACTGAGCTAGCCGGGCTCCCACTTAAATATGGTATGCAGACTCATCATTTTTTATTAAGGAAAACCGTTTCTGGATATTCCTCTGCTCTTGTTTTGCAAGGAACTTCACTTTTATACATCCTTCAGAGGAAAGAATGTCAAGTAAAATAAGACGAAATGAAAATGGAAGGTGTGAAATTTTCATTTAGAGATTGCATAAGAAATCAAATTCCTCTCACGTGCTATAGAATACCTAAACACTTTTGATTAAACCACTTTAGTTGTTATAATGACACCAAATTTGAAAGCCATCTGTGACTTTTCTGTTCTTACTCTGCAACAACCATGGCAATTACAAGTTAAAAAGTAAAATGTATGCAAATTTTAGAATGGAGAATGCGGGCATCGATCCCGCTACCTCTCGCATGCTAAGCGAGCGCTCTACCATTTGAGCTAATTCCCCTGTGTGCTCACTCAGCATCACATTTCAAAAGTAACGTTACTGCTGTCCACACTTTATTTTAAGTCTAATTGCCCATAACATGAGTGTTCAGTTCACTCCTAACTGATGCCTTAACTACACCTAGGGGATGTTTTACACTTCAGGTTGGCATGTTTAGTACTTGAATAGGAGTGATATCACTGTATGTTAACCTAGACTCAGGCCCTACCTAATCTTGGAGATACATTTCTCATGAATGAGTAACCAAGGGAGATACAATTTTTAGGAGTTAGTGCATGTCTAATGCAAGATTAATCACCATATTATGAGAGCCAATGCAATCATCCAGCAAAAAATACTCGTTTTCGCCCAACGTGGGGCTCAATCCAAGACCCTGAGATTAGGAGTCTCATGCTCTACCGACTGAGCTAGCCGGGCTCCCACTTAAATATGGTATGCAGACTCATCATTTTTTATTAAGGAAAACCGTTTCTGGATATTCCTCTGCTCTTGTTTTGCAAGGAACTTCACTTTTATACATCCTTCAGAGGAAAGAATATCAAATAAAATAAGATGAAATGAAAATGGAAGGTGTGAAATTTTCATTTAGAGATTGCATAAGAAATCAAATTCCTCTCACGTGCTATAGAATACCTAAACACTTTTGATTAAACCACTTTAGTTGTTATAATGACACCAAATTTGAAAGCCATCTGTGACTTTTCTGTTCTTACTCTGCAACAACCATGGCAATTACAAGTTAAAAAGTAAAATGTATGCAAATTTTAGAATGGAGAATGCGGGCATCGATGCCGCTACCTCTCGCATGCTAAGCGAGCGCTCTACCATTTGAGCTAATTCCCCTGTGTGCTCACTCAGCATCACATTTCAAAAGTAACGTTACTGCTGTCCACACTTTATTTTAAGTCTAATTGCCCATAACATGACTGTTCAGTTCACTCCTAACTGATGCCTTAACTACACCTAGGGGATGTTTTACACTTCAGGTTGGCATGTTTAGTACTTGAATAGGAGTGATATCACTGTATGTTAACCTAGACTCAGGCCCTACCTAATCTTGGAGATACATTTCTCATGAATGAGTAACCAAGGGAGATACAATTTTTAGGAGTTAGTGCATGTCTAATGCAAGATTAATCACCATATTATGAGAGCCAATGCTATCATCCAGCAAAAAATACTCGTTTTCGCCCAACGTTGGGCTCGAACCCACGACCCTGAGATTAAGAGTCTCATGCTCTACCGACTGAGCTAGCCGGGCTCCCACTTAAATATGGTATGCAGACTCATCATTTTTTATTAAGGAAAACTGTTTCTGGATATTCCTCTGCTCTTGTTTTGCAAGGAACTTCACTTTTATACATCCTTCAGAGGAAAGAATGTCAAGTAAAATAAGACGAAATGAAAATGGAAGGTGTGAAATTTTCATTTTGAGATTGCATAAGAAATCAAATTCCTCTCACGTGCTATAGAATACCTAAACACTTTTGATTAAACCACTTTAGTTGTTATAATGACACCAAATTTGAAAGCCATCTGTGACTTTTCTGTTCTTACTCTGCAACAACCATGGCAATTACAAGTTAAAAAGTAAAATGTATGCAAATTTTAAAATGGAGAATGCGGGCATCGATCCCGCTACCTCTCGCATGCTAAGCGAGCGCTCTACCATTTGAGCTAATTCCCCTGTGTGCTCACTCAGCATCACATTTCAAAAGTAACGTTACTGCTGTCCACACTTTATTTTAAGTCTAATTGCCCATAACATGAGTGTTCAGTTCACTCCTAACTGATGCCTTAACTACACCTAGGGGATGTTTTACACTTCAGGTTGGCATGTTTAGTACTTGAATAGGAGTGATATCACTGCATGTTAACCTAGACTCAGGCCCTACCTAATCTTGGAGATACCTTTCTCATGAATGAGTAACCAAGGGAGATACAATTTTTAGGAGTTAGTGCATGTCTAATGCAAGATTAATCACCATATTATGAGAGCCAATGCTATCATCCAGCAAAAAATACTCGTTTTCGCCCAACGTGGGGCTCGAACCCACGACCCTGAGATTAAGAGTCTCATGCTCTACCGACTGAGCTAGCCGGGCTCCCACTTAAATATGGTATGCAGACTCATCATTTTTTATTAAGGAAAACTGTTTCTGGATATTCCTCTGCTCTTGTTTTGCAAGGAACTTCACTTTTATACATCCTTCAGAGGAAAGAATGTCAAGTAAAATAAGATGAAATGAAAATGGAAGGTGTGAAATTTTCATTTTGAGATTGCATAAGAAATCAAATTCCTCTCACGTGCTATAGAATACCTAAACACTTTTGATTAAACCACTTTAGTTGTTATAATGACACCAAATTTGAAAGCCATCTGTGACTTTTCTGTTCTTACTCTGCAACAACCATGGCAATTACAAGTTAAAAAGTAAAATGTATGCAAATTTTAGAATGGAGAATGCGGGCATCGATCCCGCTACCTCTCGCATGCTAAGCGAGCGCTCTACCATTTGAGCTAATTCCCCTGTGTGCTCACTCAGCATCACATTTCAAAAGTAACGTTACTGCTGTCCACACTTTATTTTAAGTCTAATTGCCCATAACATGAGTGTTCAGTTCACTCCTAACTGATGCCTTAACTACACCTAGGGGATGTTTTACACTTCAGGTTGGCATGTTTAGTACTTGAATAGGAGTGATATCACTGTATGTTAACCTAGACTCAGGCCCTACCTAATCTTGGAGATACATTTCTCATGAATGAGTAACCAAGGGAGATACAATTTTTAGGAGTTAGTGCATGTCTAATGCAAGATTAATCACCATATTATGAGAGCCAATGCAATCATCCAGCAAAAAATACTCGTTTTCGCCCAACGTGGGGCTCGAACCCACGACCCTGAGATTAAGAGTCTCATGCTCTACCGACTGAGCTAGCCGGGCTCCCACTTAAATATGGTATGCAGACTCATCATTTTTTATTAAGGAAAACCGTTTCTGGATATTCCTCTGCTCTTGTTTTGCAAGGAACTTCACTTTTATACATCCTTCAGAGGAAAGAATGTCAAGTAAAATAAGACGAAATGAAAATGGAAGGTGTGAAATTTTCATTTTGAGATTGCATAAGAAATCAAATTCCTCTCACGTGCTATAGAATACCTAAACACTTTTGATTAAACCACTTTAGTTGTTATAATGACACCAAATTTGAAAGCCATCTGTGACTTTTCTGTTCTTACTCTTCAACAACCATGGCAATTACAAGTTAAAAAGTAAAATGTATGCAAATTTTAGAATGGAGAATGCGGGCATCGATCCCGCTACCTCTCGCATGCTAAGCGAGCGCTCTACCATTTGAGCTAATTCCCCTGTGTGCTCACTCAGCATCACATTTCAAAAGTAACGTTACTGCTGTCCACACTTTATTTTAAGTCTAATTGCCCATAACATGAGTGTTCAGTTCACTCCTTACTGATGCCTTAACTACACCTAGGGGATGTTTTACACTTCAGGTTGGCATGTTTAGTACTTGAATAGGAGTGATATCACTGCATGTTAACCTAGACTCAGGCCCTACCTAATCTTGGAGATACCTTTCTCATGAATGAGTAACCAAGGGAGATACAATTTTTAGGAGTTAGTGCATGTCTAATGCAAGATTAATCACCATATTATGAGAGCCAATGCTATCATCCAGCAAAAAATACTGGTTTTCGCCCAACGTGGGGCTCGAACCCACGACCCTGAGATTAAGAGTCTCATGCTCTACCGACTGAGCTAGCCGGGCTCCCACTTAAATATGGTATGCAGACTCATCATTTTTTATTAAGGAAAACTGTTTCTGGATATTCCTCTGCTCTTGTTTTGCAAGGAACTTCACTTTTATACATCCTTCAGAGGAAAGAATGTCAAGTAAAATAAGACGAAATGAAAATGGAAGGTGTGAAATTTTCATTTTGAGATTGCATAAGAAATCAAATTCCTCTCACGTGCTATAGAATACCTAAACACTTTTGATTAAACCACTTTAGTTGTTATAATGACACCAAATTTGAAAGCCATCTGTGACTTTTCTGTTCTTACTCTGCAACAACCATGGCAATTACAAGTTAAAAAGTAAAATGTATGCAAATTTTGGAATGGAGAATGCGGGCATCGATCCCGCTACCTCTCGCATGCTAAGCGAGCGCTCTACCATTTGAGCTAATTCCCCTGTGTGCTCACTCAGCATCACATTTCAAAAGTAACGTTACTGCTGTCCACACTTTATTTTAAGTCTAATTGCCCATAACATGAGTGTTCAGTTCACTCCTAACTGATGCCTTAACTACACCTAGGGGATGTTTTACACTTCAGGTTGGCATGTTTAGTACTTGAATAGGAGTGATATCACTGTATGTTAACCTAGACTCAGGCCCTACCTAATCTTGGAGATACATTTCTCATGAATGAGTAACCAAGGGAGATACAATTTTTAGGAGTTAGTGCATGTCTAATGCAAGATTAATCACCATATTATGAGAGCCAATGCAATCATCCAGCAAAAAATACTCGTTTTCGCCCAACGTGGGGCTCAATCCAAGACCCTGAGATTAGGAGTCTCATGCTCTACCGACTGAGCTAGCCGGGCTCCCACTTAAATATGGTATGCAGACTCATCATTTTTTTATTAAGGAAAACCGTTTCTGGATATTCCTCTGCTCTTGTTTTGCAAGGAACTTCACTTTTATACATCCTTCAGAGGAAAGAATATCAAGTAAAATAAGATGAAATGAAAATGGAAGGTGTGAAATTTTCATTTAGAGATTGCATAAGAAATCAAATTCCTCTCACGTGCTATAGAATACCTAAACACTTTTGATTAAACCACTTTAGTTGTTATAATGACACCAAATTTGAAAGCCATCTGTGACTTTTCTGTTCTTACTCTGCAACAACCATGGCAATTACAAGTTAAAAAGTAAAATGTATGCAAATTTTAGAATGGAGAATGCGGGCATCGATCCCGCTACCTCTCGCATGCTAAGCGAGCGCTCTACCATTTGAGCTAATTCCCCTGTGTGCTCACTCAGCATCACATTTCAAAAGTAACGTTACTGCTGTCCACACTTTATTTTAAGTCTAATTGCCCATAACATGAGTGTTCAGTTCACTCCTAACTGATGCCTTAACTACACCTAGGGGATGTTTTACACTTCAGGTTGGCATGTTTAGTACTTGAATAGGAGTGATATCACTGTATGTTAACCTAGACTCAGGCCCTACCTAATCTTGGAGATACATTTCTCATGAATGAGTAACCAAGGGAGATACAATTTTTAGGAGTTAGTGCATGTCTAATGCAAGATTAATCACCATATTATGAGAGCCAATGCTATCATCCAGCAAAAAATACTCGTTTTCGCCCAACGTGGGGCTCGAACCCACGACCCTGAGATTAAGAGTCTCATGCTCTACCGACTGAGCTAGCCGGGCTCCCACTTAAATATGGTATGCAGACTCATCATTTTTTATTAAGGAAAACTGTTTCTGGATATTCCTCTGCTCTTGTTTTGCAAGGAACTTCACTTTTATACATCCTTCAGAGGAAAGAATGTCAAGTAAAATAAGACGAAATGAAAATGGAAGGTGTGAAATTTTCATTTTGAGATTGCATAAGAAATCAAATTCCTCTCACGTGCTATAGAATACCTAAACACTTTTGATTAAACCACTTTAGTTGTTATAATGACACCAAATTTGAAAGCCATCTGTGACTTTTCTGTTCTTACTCTTCAACAACCATGGCAATTACAAGTTAAAAAGTAAAATGTATGCAAATTTTAGAATGGAGAATGCGGGCATCGATCCCGCTACCTCTCGCATGCTAAGCGAGCGCTCTACCATTTGAGCTAATTCCCCTGTGTGCTCACTCAGCATCACATTTCAAAAGTAACGTTACTGCTGTCCACACTTTATTTTAAGTCTAATTGCCCATAACATGAGTGTTCAGTTCACTCCTAACTGATGCCTTAACTACACCTAGGGGATGTTTTACACTTCAGGTTGGCATGTTTAGTACTTGAATAGGAGTGATATCACTGCATGTTAACCTAGACTCAGGCCCTACCTAATCTTGGAGATACCTTTCTCATGAATGAGTAACCAAGGGAGATACAATTTTTAGGAGTTAGTGCATGTCTAATGCAAGATTAATCACCATATTATGAGAGCCAATGCTATCATCCAGCAAAAAATACTCGTTTTCGCCCAACGTGGGGCTCGAACCCACGACCCTGAGATTAAGAGTCTCATGCTCTACCGACTGAGCTAGCCGGGCTCCCACTTAAATATGGTATGCAGACTCATCATTTTTTATTAAGGAAAACCGTTTCTGGATATTCCTCTGCTCTTGTTTTGCAAGGAACTTCACTTTTATACATCCTTCAGAGGAAAGAATGTCAAGTAAAATAAGACGAAATGAAAATGGAAGGTGTGAAATTTTCATTTTGAGATTGCATAAGAAATCAAATTCCTCTCACGTGCTATAGAATACCTAAACACTTTTGATTAAACCACTTTAGTTGTTATAATGACACCAAATTTGAAAGCCATCTGTGACTTTTCTGTTCTTACTCTGCAACAACCATGGCAATTACAAGTTAAAAAGTAAAATGTATGTAAATTTTGGAATGGAGAATGCGGGCATCGATCCCGCTACCTCTCGCATGCTAAGCGAGCGCTCTACCATTTCAGCTAATTCCCCTGTGTGCTCACTCAGCATCACATTTCAAAAGTAACGTTACTGCTGTCCACACTTTATTTTAAGTCTAATTGCCCATAACATGAGTGTTCAGTTCACTCCTAACTGATGCATTAACTACACCTAGGGGATGTTTTACACTTCAGGTTGGCATGTTTAGTACTTGAATAGGAGTGATATCACTGCATGTTAACCTAGACTCAGGCCCTACCTAATCTTGGAGATACATTTCTCATGAATGAGTAACCAAGGGAGATACAATTTTTAGGAGTTAGTGCATGTCTAATGCAAGATTAATCACCATATTATGAGAGCCAATGCTATCATCCAGCAAAAAATACTCGTTTTCGCCCAACGTTGGGCTCGAACCCACGACCCTGAGATTAAGAGTCTCATGCTCTACCGACTGAGCTAGCCGGGCTCCCACTTAAATATGGTATGCAGACTCATCATTTTTTATTAAGGAAAACTGTTTCTGGATATTCCTCTGCTCTTGTTTTGCAAGGAACTTCACTTTTATACATCCTTCAGAGGAAAGAATGTCAAGTAAAATAAGACGAAATGAAAATGGAAGGTGTGAAATTTTCATTTTGAGATTGCATAAGAAATCAAATTCCTCTCACGTGCTATAGAATACCTAAACACTTTTGATTAAACCACTTTAGTTGTTATAATGACACCAAATTTGAAAGCCATCTGTGACTTTTCTGTTCTTACTCTGCAACAACCATGGCAATTACAAGTTAAAAAGTAAAATGTATGCAAATTTTAAAATGGAGAATGCGGGCATCGATCCCGCTACCTCTCGCATGCTAAGCGAGCGCTCTACCATTTGAGCTAATTCCCCTGTGTGCTCACTCAGCATCACATTTCAAAAGTAACGTTACTGCTGTCCACACTTTATTTTAAGTCTAATTGCCCATAACATGAGTGTTCAGTTCACTCCTAACTGATGCCTTAACTACACCTAGGGGATGTTTTACACTTCAGGTTGGCATGTTTAGTACTTGAATAGGAGTGATATCACTGCATGTTAACCTAGACTCAGGCCCTACCTAATCTTGGAGATACCTTTCTCATGAATGAGTAACCAAGGGAGATACAATTTTTAGGAGTTAGTGCATGTCTAATGCAAGATTAATCACCATATTATGAGAGCCAATGCTATCATCCAGCAAAAAATACTCGTTTTCGCCCAACGTGGGGCTCGAACCCACGACCCTGAGATTAAGAGTCTCATGCTCTACCGACTGAGCTAGCCGGGCTCCCACTTAAATATGGTATGCAGACTCATCATTTTTTATTAAGGAAAACTGTTTCTGGATATTCCTCTGCTCTTGTTTTGCAAGGAACTTCACTTTTATACATCCTTCAGAGGAAAGAATGTCAAGTAAAATAAGATGAAATGAAAATGGAAGGTGTGAAATTTTCATTTTGAGATTGCATAAGAAATCAAATTCCTCTCACGTGCTATAGAATACCTAAACACTTTTGATTAAACCACTTTAGTTGTTATAATGACACCAAATTTGAAAGCCATCTGTGACTTTTCTGTTCTTACTCTGCAACAACCATGGCAATTACAAGTTAAAAAGTAAAATGTATGCAAATTTTAGAATGGAGAATGCGGGCATCGATCCCGCTACCTCTCGCATGCTAAGCGAGCGCTCTACCATTTGAGCTAATTCCCCTGTGTGCTCACTCAGCATCACATTTCAAAAGTAACGTTACTGCTGTCCACACTTTATTTTAAGTCTAATTGCCCATAACATGAGTGTTCAGTTCACTCCTAACTGATGCCTTAACTACACCTAGGGGATGTTTTACACTTCAGGTTGGCATGTTTAGTACTTGAATAGGAGTGATATCACTGTATGTTAACCTAGACTCAGGCCCTACCTAATCTTGGAGATACATTTCTCATGAATGAGTAACCAAGGGAGATACAATTTTTAGGAGTTAGTGCATGTCTAATGCAAGATTAATCACCATATTATGAGAGCCAATGCAATCATCCAGCAAAAAATACTCGTTTTCGCCCAACGTGGGGCTCGAACCCACGACCCTGAGATTAAGAGTCTCATGCTCTACCGACTGAGCTAGCCGGGCTCCCACTTAAATATGGTATGCAGACTCATCATTTTTTATTAAGGAAAACCGTTTCTGGATATTCCTCTGCTCTTGTTTTGCAAGGAACTTCACTTTTATACATCCTTCAGAGGAAAGAATGTCAAGTAAAATAAGACGAAATGAAAATGGAAGGTGTGAAATTTTCATTTTGAGATTGCATAAGAAATCAAATTCCTCTCACGTGCTATAGAATACCTAAACACTTTTGATTAAACCACTTTAGTTGTTATAATGACACCAAATTTGAAAGCCATCTGTGACTTTTCTGTTCTTACTCTTCAACAACCATGGCAATTACAAGTTAAAAAGTAAAATGTATGCAAATTTTAGAATGGAGAATGCGGGCATCGATCCCGCTACCTCTCGCATGCTAAGTGAGCGCTCTACCATTTGAGCTAATTCCCCTGTGTGCTCACTCAGCATCACATTTCAAAAGTAACGTTACTGCTGTCCACACTTTATTTTAAGTCTAATTGCCCATAACATGAGTGTTCAGTTCACTCCTAACTGATGCCTTAACTACACCTAGGCGATGTTTTACACTTCAGGTTGGCATGTTTAGTACTTGAATAGGAGTGATATCACTGCATGTTAACCTAGACTCAGGCCCTACCTAATCTTGGAGATACCTTTCTCATGAATGAGTAACCAAGGGAGATACAATTTTTAGGAGTTAGTGCATGTCTAATGCAAGATTAATCACCATATTATGAGAGCCAATGCTATCATCCAGCAAAAAATACTCGTTTTCGCCCAACGTGGGGCTCGAACCCACGACCCTGAGATTAAGAGTCTCATGCTCTACCGACTGAGCTAGCCGGGCTCCCACTTTAATATGGTATGCAGACTCATCATTTTTTATTAAGGAAAACTGTTTCTGGATATTCCTCTGCTCTTGTTTTGCAAGGAACTTCACTTTTATACATCCTTCAGAGGAAAGAATGTCAAGTAAAATAAGACGAAATGAAAATGGAAGGTGTGAAATTTTCATTTTGAGATTGCATAAGAAATCAAATTCCTCTCACGTGCTATAGAATACCTAAACACTTTTGAATAAACCACTTTAGTTGTTATAATGACACCAAATTTGAAAGCCATCTGTGACTTTTCTGTTCTTACTCTGCAACAACCATGGCAATTACAAGTTAAAAAGTAAAATGTATGCAAATTTTAAAATGGAGAATGCGGGCATCGATCCCGCTACCTCTCGCATGCTAAGCGAGCGCTCTACCATTTGAGCTAATTCCCCTGTGTGCTCACTCAGCATCACATTTCAAAAGTAACGTTACTGCTGTCCACACTTTATTTTAAGTCTAATTGCCCATAACATGAGTGTACAGTTCACTCCTAACTGATGCCTTAACTACACCTAGGGGATGTTTTACACTTCAGGTTGGCATGTTTAGTACTTGAATAGGAGTGATATCACTGTATGTTAACCTAGACTCAGGCCCTACCTAATCTTGGAGATACATTTCTCATGAATGAGTAACCAAGGGAGATACAATTTTTAGGAGTTAGTGCATGTCTAATGCAAGATTAATCACCATATTATGAGAGCCAATGCAATCATCCAGCAAAAAATACTCGTTTTCGCCCAACGTGGGGCTCGAACCCACGACCCTGATATTAAGAGTCTCATGCTCTACCGACTGAGCTAGCCGGGCTCCCACTTAAATATGGTATGCAGACTCATCATTTTTTATTAAGGAAAACCGTTTCTGGATATTCCTCTGCTCTTGTTTTGCAAGGAACTTCACTTTTATACATCCTTCAGAGGAAAGAATGTCAAGTAAAATAAGACGAAATGAAAATGGAAGGTGTGAAATTTTCATTTTGAGATTGCATAAGAAATCAAATTCCTCTCACGTGCTATAGAATACCTAAACACTTTTGATTAAACCACTTTAGTTGTTATAATGACACCAAATTTGAAAGCCATCTGTGACTTTTCTGTTCTTACTCTTCAACAACCATGGCAATTACAAGTTAAAAAGTAAAATGTATGCAAATTTTAGAATGGAGAATGCGGGCATCGATCCCGCTACCTCTCGCATGCTAAGCGAGCGCTCTACCATTTGAGCTAATTCCCCTGTGTGCTCACTCAGCATCACATTTCAAAAGTAACGTTACTGCTGTCCACACTTTATTTTAAGTCTAATTGCCCATAACATGAGTGTTCAGTTCACTCCTAACTGATGCCTTAACTACACCTAGGGGATGTTTTACACTTCAGGTTGGCATGTTTAGTACTTGAATAGGAGTGATATCACTGCATGTTAACCTAGACTCAGGCCCTACCTAATCTTGGAGATACCTTTCTCATGAATGAGTAACCAAGGGAGATACAATTTTTAGGAGTTAGTGCATGTCTAATGCAAGATTAATCACCATATTATGAGAGCCAATGCTATCATCCAGCAAAAAATACTCGTTTTCGCCCAACGTGGGGCTCGAACCCACGACCCTGAGATTAAGAGTCTCATGCTCTACCGACTGAGCTAGCCGGGCTCCCACTTAAATATGGTATGCAGACTCATCATTTTTTATTAAGGAAAACCGTTTCTGGATATTCCTCTGCTCTTGTTTTGCAAGGAACTTCACTTTTATACATCCTTCAGAGGAAAGAATGTCAAGTAAAATAAGACGAAATGAAAATGGAAGGTGTGAAATTTTCATTTTGAGATTGCATAAGAAATCAAATTCCTCTCACGTGCTATAGAATACCTAAACACTTTTGATTAAACCACTTTAGTTGTTATAATGACACCAAATTTGAAAGCCATCTGTGACTTTTCTGTTCTTACTCTGCAACAACCATGGCAATTACAAGTTAAAAAGTAAAATGTATGCAAATTTTAGAATGGAGAATGCGGGCATCGATCCCGCTACCTCTCGCATGCTAAGCGAGCGCTCTACCATTTGAGCTAATTCCCCTGTGTGCTCACTCAGCATCACATTTCAAAAGTAACGTTACTGCTGTCCACACTTTATTTTAAGTCTAATTGCCCATAACATGAGTGTTCAGTTCACTCCTAACTGATGCCTTAACTACACCTAGGGGATGTTTTACACTTCAGGTTGGCATGTTTAGTACTTGAATAGGAGTGATATCACTGCATGTTAACCTAGACTCAGGCCCTACCTAATCTTGGAGATACCTTTCTCATGAATGAGTAACCAAGGGAGATACAATTTTTAGGAGTTAGTGCATGTCTAATGCAAGATTAATCACCATATTATGAGAGCCAATGCTATCATCCAGCAAAAAATACTCGTTTTCGCCCAACGTGGGGCTCGAACCCACGACCCTGAGATTAAGAGTCTCATGCTCTACCGACTGAGCTAGCCGGGCTCCCACTTAAATATGGTATGCAGACTCATCATTTTTTATTAAGGAAAACCGTTTCTGGATATTCCTCTGCTCTTGTTTTGCAAGGAACTTCACTTTTATACATCCTTCAGAGGAAAGAATGTCAAGTAAAATAAGACGAAATGAAAATGGAAGGTGTGAAATTTTCATTTTGAGATTGCATAAGAAATCAAATCCCTCTCACGTGCTATAGAATACCTAAACACTTTTGATTAAACCACTTTAGTTGTTATAATGACACCAAATTTGAAAGCTATCTGTGACTTTTCTGTTCTTACTCTGCAACAACCATGGCAATTGCAAGTTAAAAAGTAAAATGTATGCAAATTTTGGAATGGAGAATGCGGGCATCGATCCCGCTACCTCTCACATGCTAAGCGAGCGCTCTACCATTTGAGCTAATTCCCCTGTGTGCTCACTCAGCATCACATTTCAAAAGTAACGTTACTGCTGTCCACACTTTATTTTAAGTCTAATTGCCCATAACATGAGTGTTCAGTTCACTCCTAACTGATGCATTAACTACACCTAGGGGATGTTTTACATTTCAGGTTGGCATGTTTAGTACTTGAATAGGAGTGATATCACTGCATGTTAACCTAGACTCAGGCCCTACCTAATCTTGGAGATACATTTCTCATGAATGAGTAACCAAGGGAGATACAATTTTTAGGAGTTAGTGCATGTCTAATGCAAGATTAATCACCATATTATGAGAGCCAATGCTATCATCCAGCAAAAAATACTCGTTTTCGCCCAACGTGGGGCTCGAACCCACGACCCTGAGATTAAGAGTCTCATGCTCTACCGACTGAGCTAGCCGGGCTCCCACTTAAATATGGTATGCAGACTCATCATTTTTTATTAAGGAAAACCGTTTCTGGATATTCCTCTGCTCTTGTTTTGCAAGGAACTTCACTTTTATACATCCTTCAGAGGAAAGAATGTCAAGTAAAATAAGACGAAATGAAAATGGAAGGTGTGAAATTTTCATTTTGAGATTGCATAAGAAATCAAATTCCTCTCACGTGCTATAGAATACCTAAACACTTTTGATTAAACCACTTTAGTTGTTATAATGACACCAAATTTGAAAGCCATCTGTGACTTTTCTGTTCTTACTCTGCAACAACCATGGCAATTACAAGTTAAAAAGTAAAATGTATGTAAATTTTGGAATGGAGAATGCGGGCATCGATCCCGCTACCTCTCGCATGCTAAGCGAGCGCTCTACCATTTCAGCTAATTCCCCTGTGTGCTCACTCAGCATCACATTTCAAAAGTAACGTTACTGCTGTCCACACTTTATTTTAAGTCTAATTGCCCATAACATGAGTGTTCAGTTCACTCCTAACTGATGCATTAACTACACCTAGGGGATGTTTTACACTTCAGGTTGGCATGTTTAGTACTTGAATAGGAGTGATATCACTGCATGTTAACCTAGACTCAGGCCCTACCTAATCTTGGAGATACATTTCTCATGAATGAGTAACCAAGGGAGATACAATTTTTAGGAGTTAGTGCATGTCTAATGCAAGATTAATCACCATATTATGAGAGCCAATGCTATCATCCAGCAAAAAATACTCGTTTTCGCCCAACGTTGGGCTCGAACCCACGACCCTGAGATTAAGAGTCTCATGCTCTACCGACTGAGCTAGCCGGGCTCCCACTTAAATATGGTATGCAGACTCATCATTTTTTATTAAGGAAAACTGTTTCTGGATATTCCTCTGCTCTTGTTTTGCAAGGAACTTCACTTTTATACATCCTTCAGAGGAAAGAATGTCAAGTAAAATAAGACGAAATGAAAATGGAAGGTGTGAAATTTTCATTTTGAGATTGCATAAGAAATCAAATTCCTCTCACGTGCTATAGAATACCTAAACACTTTTGATTAAACCACTTTAGTTGTTATAATGACACCAAATTTGAAAGCCATCTGTGACTTTTCTGTTCTTACTCTGCAACAACCATGGCAATTACAAGTTAAAAAGTAAAATGTATGCAAATTTTAAAATGGAGAATGCGGGCATCGATCCCGCTACCTCTCGCATGCTAAGCGAGCGCTCTACCATTTGAGCTAATTCCCCTGTGTGCTCACTCAGCATCACATTTCAAAAGTAACGTTACTGCTGTCCACACTTTATTTTAAGTCTAATTGCCCATAACATGAGTGTTCAGTTCACTCCTAACTGATGCCTTAACTACACCTAGGGGATGTTTTACACTTCAGGTTGGCATGTTTAGTACTTGAATAGGAGTGATATCACTGCATGTTAACCTAGACTCAGGCCCTACCTAATCTTGGAGATACCTTTCTCATGAATGAGTAACCAAGGGAGATACAATTTTTAGGAGTTAGTGCATGTCTAATGCAAGATTAATCACCATATTATGAGAGCCAATGCTATCATCCAGCAAAAAATACTCGTTTTCGCCCAACGTGGGGCTCGAACCCACGACCCTGAGATTAAGAGTCTCATGCTCTACCGACTGAGCTAGCCGGGCTCCCACTTAAATATGGTATGCAGACTCATCATTTTTTATTAAGGAAAACTGTTTCTGGATATTCCTCTGCTCTTGTTTTGCAAGGAACTTCACTTTTATACATCCTTCAGAGGAAAGAATGTCAAGTAAAATAAGATGAAATGAAAATGGAAGGTGTGAAATTTTCATTTTGAGATTGCATAAGAAATCAAATTCCTCTCACGTGCTATAGAATACCTAAACACTTTTGATTAAACCACTTTAGTTGTTATAATGACACCAAATTTGAAAGCCATCTGTGACTTTTCTGTTCTTACTCTGCAACAACCATGGCAATTACAAGTTAAAAAGTAAAATGTATGCAAATTTTAGAATGGAGAATGCGGGCATCGATCCCGCTACCTCTCGCATGCTAAGCGAGCGCTCTACCATTTGAGCTAATTCCCCTGTGTGCTCACTCAGCATCACATTTCAAAAGTAACGTTACTGCTGTCCACACTTTATTTTAAGTCTAATTGCCCATAACATGAGTGTTCAGTTCACTCCTAACTGATGCCTTAACTACACCTAGGGGATGTTTTACACTTCAGGTTGGCATGTTTAGTACTTGAATAGGAGTGATATCACTGTATGTTAACCTAGACTCAGGCCCTACCTAATCTTGGAGATACATTTCTCATGAATGAGTAACCAAGGGAGATACAATTTTTAGGAGTTAGTGCATGTCTAATGCAAGATTAATCACCATATTATGAGAGCCAATGCAATCATCCAGCAAAAAATACTCGTTTTCGCCCAACGTGGGGCTCGAACCCACGACCCTGAGATTAAGAGTCTCATGCTCTACCGACTGAGCTAGCCGGGCTCCCACTTAAATATGGTATGCAGACTCATCATTTTTTATTAAGGAAAACCGTTTCTGGATATTCCTCTGCTCTTGTTTTGCAAGGAACTTCACTTTTATACATCCTTCAGAGGAAAGAATGTCAAGTAAAATAAGACGAAATGAAAATGGAAGGTGTGAAATTTTCATTTTGAGATTGCATAAGAAATCAAATTCCTCTCACGTGCTATAGAATACCTAAACACTTTTGATTAAACCACTTTAGTTGTTATAATGACACCAAATTTGAAAGCCATCTGTGACTTTTCTGTTCTTACTCTTCAACAACCATGGCAATTACAAGTTAAAAAGTAAAATGTATGCAAATTTTAGAATGGAGAATGCGGGCATCGATCCCGCTACCTCTCGCATGCTAAGTGAGCGCTCTACCATTTGAGCTAATTCCCCTGTGTGCTCACTCAGCATCACATTTCAAAAGTAACGTTACTGCTGTCCACACTTTATTTTAAGTCTAATTGCCCATAACATGAGTGTTCAGTTCACTCCTAACTGATGCCTTAACTACACCTAGGGGATGTTTTACACTTCAGGTTGGCATGTTTAGTACTTGAATAGGAGTGATATCACTGCATGTTAACCTAGACTCAGGCCCTACCTAATCTTGGAGATACCTTTCTCATGAATGAGTAACCAAGGGAGATACAATTTTTAGGAGTTAGTGCATGTCTAATGCAAGATTAATCACCATATTATGAGAGCCAATGCTATCATCCAGCAAAAAATACTCGTTTTCGCCCAACGTGGGGCTCGAACCCACGACCCTGAGATTAAGAGTCTCATGCTCTACCGACTGAGCTAGCCGGGCTCCCACTTTAATATGGTATGCAGACTCATCATTTTTTATTAAGGAAAACTGTTTCTGGATATTCCTCTGCTCTTGTTTTGCAAGGAACTTCACTTTTATACATCCTTCAGAGGAAAGAATGTCAAGTAAAATAAGACGAAATGAAAATGGAAGGTGTGAAATTTTCATTTTGAGATTGCATAAGAAATCAAATTCCTCTCACGTGCTATAGAATACCTAAACACTTTTGAATAAACCACTTTAGTTGTTATAATGACACCAAATTTGAAAGCCATCTGTGACTTTTCTGTTCTTACTCTGCAACAACCATGGCAATTACAAGTTAAAAAGTAAAATGTATGCAAATTTTAAAATGGAGAATGCGGGCATCGATCCCGCTACCTCTCGAAGGCTAAGCGAGCGCTCTACCATTTGAGCTAATTCCCCTGTGTGCTCACTCAGCATCACATTTCAAAAGTAACGTTACTGCTGTCCACACTTTATTTTAAGTCTAATTGCCCATAACATGAGTGTACAGTTCACTCCTAACTGATGCCTTAACTACACCTAGGGGATGTTTTACACTTCAGGTTGGCATGTTTAGTACTTGAATAGGAGTGATATCACTGTATGTTAACCTAGACTCAGGCCCTACCTAATCTTGGAGATACATTTCTCATGAATGAGTAACCAAGGGAGATACAATTTTTAGGAGTTAGTGCATGTCTAATGCAAGATTAATCACCATATTATGAGAGCCAATGCAATCATCCAGCAAAAAATACTCGTTTTCGCCCAACGTGGGGCTCGAACCCACGACCCTGATATTAAGAGTCTCATGCTCTACCGACTGAGCTAGCCGGGCTCCCACTTAAATATGGTATGCAGACTCATCATTTTTTATTAAGGAAAACCGTTTCTGGATATTCCTCTGCTCTTGTTTTGCAAGGAACTTCACTTTTATACATCCTTCAGAGGAAAGAATGTCAAGTAAAATAAGACGAAATGAAAATGGAAGGTGTGAAATTTTCATTTTGAGATTGCATAAGAAATCAAATTCCTCTCACGTGCTATAGAATACCTAAACACTTTTGATTAAACCACTTTAGTTGTTATAATGACACCAAATTTGAAAGCCATCTGTGACTTTTCTGTTCTTACTCTTCAACAACCATGGCAATTACAAGTTAAAAAGTAAAATGTATGCAAATTTTAGAATGGAGAATGCGGGCATCGATCCCGCTACCTCTCGCATGCTAAGCGAGCGCTCTACCATTTGAGCTAATTCCCCTGTGTGCTCACTCAGCATCACATTTCAAAAGTAACGTTACTGCTGTCCACACTTTATTTTAAGTCTAATTGCCCATAACATGAGTGTTCAGTTCACTCCTAACTGATGCCTTAACTACACCTAGGGGATGTTTTACACTTCAGGTTGGCATGTTTAGTACTTGAATAGGAGTGATATCACTGCATGTTAACCTAGACTCAGGCCCTACCTAATCTTGGAGATACCTTTCTCATGAATGAGTAACCAAGGGAGATACAATTTTTAGGAGTTAGTGCATGTCTAATGCAAGATTAATCACCATATTATGAGAGCCAATGCTATCATCCAGCAAAAAATACTCGTTTTCGCCCAACGTGGGGCTCGAACCCACGACCCTGAGATTAAGAGTCTCATGCTCTACCGACTGAGCTAGCCGGGCTCCCACTTAAATATGGTATGCAGACTCATCATTTTTTATTAAGGAAAACCGTTTCTGGATATTCCTCTGCTCTTGTTTTGCAAGGAACTTCACTTTTATACATCCTTCAGAGGAAAGAATGTCAAGTAAAATAAGACGAAATGAAAATGGAAGGTGTGAAATTTTCATTTTGAGATTGCATAAGAAATCAAATTCCTCTCACGTGCTATAGAATACCTAAACACTTTTGATTAAACCACTTTAGTTGTTATAATGACACCAAATTTGAAAGCCATCTGTGACTTTTCTGTTCTTACTCTGCAACAACCATGGCAATTACAAGTTAAAAAGTAAAATGTATGCAAATTTTAGAATGGAGAATGCGGGCATCGATCCCGCTACCTCTCGCATGCTAAGCAAGCGCTCTACCATTTGAGCTAATTCCCCTGTGTGCTCACTCAGCATCACATTTCAAAAGTAACGTTACTGCTGTCCACACTTTATTTTAAGTCTAATTGCTCATAACATGAGTGTTCAGTTCACTCCTAACTGATGCCTTAACTACACCTAGGGGATGTTTTACACTTCAGGTTGGCATGTTTAGTGCTTGAATAGGAGTGATATCACTGCATGTTAACCTAGACTCAGGCCCTACCTAATCTTGGAGATACCTTTCTCATGAATGAGTAACCAAGGGAGATACAATTTTTAGGAGTTAGTGCATGTCTAATGCAAGATTAATCACCATATTATGAGAGCCAATGCTATCATCCAGCAAAAAATACTCGTTTTCGCCCAACGTGGGGCTCGAACCCACGACCCTGAGATTAAGAGTCTCATGCTCTACCGACTGAGCTAGCCGGGCTCCCACTTAAATATGGTATGCAGACTCATCATTTTTTATTAAGGAAAACCGTTTCTGGATATTCCTCTGCTCTTGTTTTGCAAGGAACTTCACTTTTATACATCCTTCAGAGGAAAGAATGTCAAGTAAAATAAGACGAAATGAAAATGGAAGGTGTGAAATTTTCATTTTGAGATTGCATAAGAAATCAAATTCCTCTCACGTGCTATAGAATACCTAAACACTTTTGATTAAACCACTTTAGTTGTTATAATGACACCAAATTTGAAAGCCATCTGTGACTTTTCTGTTCTTACTCTGCAACAACCATGGCAATTGCAAGTTAAAAAGTAAAATGTATGCAAATTTTGGAATGGAGAATGCGGGCATCGATCCCGCTACCTCTCACATGCTAAGCGAGCGCTCTACCATTTGAGCTAATTCCCCTGTGTGCTCACTCAGCATCACATTTCAAAAGTAACGTTACTGCTGTCCACACTTTATTTTAAGTCTAATTGCCCATAACATGAGTGTTCAGTTCACTCCTAACTGATGCATTAACTACACCTAGGGGATGTTTTACATTTCAGGTTGGCATGTTTAGTACTTGAATAGGAGTGATATCACTGCATGTTAACCTAGACTCAGGCCCTACCTAATCTTGGAGATACATTTCTCATGAATGAGTAACCAAGGGAGATACAATTTTTAGGAGTTAGTGCATGTCTAATGCAAGATTAATCACCATATTATGAGAGCCAATGCTATCATCCAGCAAAAAATACTCGTTTTCGCCCAACGTGGGGCTCGAACCCACGACCCTGAGATTAAGAGTCTCATGCTCTACCGACTGAGCTAGCCGGGCTCCCACTTTAATATGGTATGCAGACTCATCATTTTTTATTAAGGAAAACTGTTTCTGGATATTCCTCTGCTCTTGTTTTGCAAGGAACTTCACTTTTATACATCCTTCAGAGGAAAGAATGTCAAGTAAAATAAGACGAAATGAAAATGGAAGGTGTGAAATTTTCATTTTGAGATTGCATAAGAAATCAAATTCCTCTCACGTGCTATAGAATACCTAAACACTTTTGATTAAACCACTTTAGTTGTTATAATGACACCAAATTTGAAAGCCATCTGTGACTTTTCTGTTCTTACTCTGCAACAACCATGGCAATTACAAGTTAAAAAGTAAAATGTATGCAAATTTTAAAATGGAGAATGCGGGCATCGATCCCGCTACCTCTCGCATGCTAAGCAAGCGCTCTACCATTTGAGCTAATTCCCCTGTGTGCTCACTCAGCATCACATTTCAAAAGTAACGTTACTGCTGTCCACACTTTATTTTAAGTCTAATTGCCCATAACATGAGTGTTCAGTTCACTCCTAACTGATGCCTTAACTACACCTAGGGGATGTTTTACACTTCAGGTTGGCATGTTTAGTACTTGAATAGGAGTGATATCACTGTATGTTAACCTAGACTCAGGCCCTACCTAATCTTGGAGATACATTTCTCATGAATGAGTAACCAAGGGAGATACAATTTTTAGGAGTTAGTGCATGTCTAATGCAAGATTAATCACCATATTATGAGAGCCAATGCAATCATCCAGCAAAAAATACTCGTTTTCGCCCAACGTGGGGCTCGAACCCACGACCCTGAGATTAAGAGTCTCATGCTCTACCGACTGAGCTAGCCGGGCTCCCACTTAAATATGGTATGCAGACTCATCATTTTTTATTAAGGAAAATCGTTTCTGGATATTCCTCTGCTCTTGTTTTGCAAGGAACTTCACTTTTATACATCCTTCAGAGGAAAGAATGTCAAGTAAAATAAGACGAAATGAAAATGGAAGGTGTGAAATTTTCATTTTGAGATTGCATAAGAAATCAAATTCCTCTCACGTGCTATAGAATACCTAAACACTTTTGATTAAACCACTTTAGTTGTTATAATGACACCAAATTTGAAAGCCATCTGTGACTTTTCTGTTCTTACTCTGCAACAACCATGGCAATAACAAGTTAAAAAGTAAAATGTATGCAAATTTTGGAATGGAGAATGCGGGCATCGATCCCGCTACCTCTCACATGCTAAGCGAGCGCTCTACCATTTGAGCTAATTCCCCTGTGTGCTCACTCAGCATCACATTTCAAAAGTAACGTTACTGCTGTCCACACTTTATTTTAAGTCTAATTGCCCATAACATGAGTGTTCAGTTCACTCCTAACTGATGCATTAACTACACCTAGGGGATGTTTTACATTTCAGGTTGGCATGTTTAGTACTTGAATAGGAGTGATATCACTGCATGTTAACCTAGACTCAGGCCCTACCTAATCTTGGAGATACATTTCTCATGAATGAGTAACCAAGGGAGATACAATTTTTAGGAGTTAGTGCATGTCTAATGCAAGATTAATCACCATATTATGAGAGCCAATGCTATCATCCAGCAAAAAATAGTCGTTTTCGCCCAACGTGGGGCTCGAACCCACGACCCTGAGATTAAGAGTCTCATGCTCTACCGACTGAGCTAGCCGGGCTCCCACTTTAATATGGTATGCAGACTCATCATTTTTTATTAAGGAAAACTGTTTCTGGATATTCCTCTGCTCTTGTTTTGCAAGGAACTTCACTTTTATACATCCTTCAGAGGAAAGAATGTCAAGTAAAATAAGACGAAATGAAAATGGAAGGTGTGAAATTTTCATTTTGAGATTGCATAAGAAATCAAATTCCTCTCACGTGCTATAGAATACCTAAACACTTTTGATTAAACCACTTTAGTTGTTATAATGACACCAAATTTGAAAGCCATCTGTGACTTTTCTGTTCTTACTCTGCAACAACCATGGCAATTACAAGTTAAAAAGTAAAATGTATGCAAATTTTAAAATGGAGAATGCGGGCATCGATCCCGCTACCTCTCGCATGCTAAGCGAGCGCTCTACCATTTGAGCTAATTCCCCTGTGTGCTCACTCAGCATCACATTTCAAAAGTAACGTTACTGCTGTCCACACTTTATTTTAAGTCTAATTGCCCATAACATGAGTGTTCAGTTCACTCCTAACTGATGCCTTAACTACACCTAGGGGATGTTTTACACTTCAGGTTGGCATGTTTAGTACTTGAATAGGAGTGATATCACTGTATGTTAACCTAGACTCAGGCCCTACCTAATCTTGGAGATACATTTCTCATGAATGAGTAACCAAGGGAGATACAATTTTTAGGAGTTAGTGCATGTCTAATGCAAGATTAATCACCATATTATGAGAGCCAATGCAATCATCCAGCAAAAAATACTCGTTTTCGCCCAACGTGGGGCTCGAACCCACGACCCTGATATTAAGAGTCTCATGCTCTCCCGACTGAGCTAGCCGGGCTCCCACTTAAATATGGTATGCAGACTCATCATTTTTTATTAAGGAAAACCGTTTCTGGATATTCCTCTGCTCTTGTTTTGCAAGGAACTTCACTTTTATACATCCTTCAGAGGAAAGAATGTCAAGTAAAATAAGACGAAATGAAAATGGAAGGTGTGAAATTTTCATTTTGAGATTGCATAAGAAATCAAATTCCTCTCACGTGCTATAGAATACCTAAACACTTTTGATTAAACCACTTTAGTTGTTATAATGACACCAAATTTGAAAGCCATCTGTGAATTTTCTGTTCTTACTCTTCAACAACCATGGCAATTACAAGTTAAAAAGTAAAATGTATGCAAATTTTAGAATGGAGAATGCGGGCATCGATCCCGCTACCTCTCGCATGCTAAGCGAGCGCTCTACCATTTGAGCTAATTCCCCTGTGTGCTCACTCAGCATCACATTTCAAAAGTAACGTTACTGCTGTCCACACTTTATTTTAAGTCTAATTGCCCATAACATGAGTGTTCAGTTCACTCCTAACTGATGCCTTAACTACACCTAGGGGATGTTTTACACTTCAGGTTGGCATGTTTAGTACTTGAATAGGAGTGATATCACTGCATGTTAACCTAGACTCAGGCCCTACCTAATCTTGGAGATACCTTTCTCATGAATGAGTAACCAAGGGAGCTACAATTTTTAGGAGTTAGTGCATGTCTAATGCAAGATTAATCACCATATTATGAGAGCCAATGCTATCATCCAGCAAAAAATACTCGTTTTCGCCCAACGTGGGGCTCGAACCCACGACCCTGAGATTAAGAGTCTCATGCTCTACCGACTGAGCTAGCCGGGCTCCCACTTAAATATGGTATGCAGACTCATCATTTTTTATTAAGGAAAACCGTTTCTGGATATTCCTCTGCTCTTGTTTTGCAAGGAACTTCACTTTTATACATCCTTCAGAGGAAAGAATGTCAAGTAAAATAAGACGAAATGAAAATGGAAGGTGTGAAATTTTCATTTTGAGATTGCATAAGAAATCAAATTCCTCTCACGTGCTATAGAATACCTAAACACTTTTGATTAAACCACTTTAGTTGTTATAATGACACCAAATTTGAAAGCCATCTGTGACTTTTCTGTTCTTACTCTGCAACAACCATGGCAATTACAAGTTAAAAAGTAAAATGTATGCAAATTTTAGAATGGAGAATGCGGGCATCGATCCCGCTACCTCTCGCATGCTAAGCGAGCGCTCTACCATTTGAGCTAATTACCCTGTGTGCTCACTCAGCATCACATTTCAAAAGTAACGTTACTGCTGTCCACACTTTATTTTAAGTCTAATTGCCCATAACATGAGTGTTCAGTTCACTCCTAACTGATGCCTTAACTACACCTAGGGGATGTTTTACACTTCAGGTTGGCATGTTTAGTACTTGAATAGGAGTGATATCACTGCATGTTAACCTAGACTCAGGCCCTACCTAATCTTGGAGATACCTTTCTCATGAATGAGTAACCAAGGGAGATACAATTTTTAGGAGTTAGTGCATGTCTAATGCAAGATTAATCACCATATTATGAGAGCCAATGCTATCATCCAGCAAAAAATACTCGTTTTCGCCCAACGTGGGGCTCGAACCCACGACCCTGAGATTAAGAGTCTCATGCTCTACCGACTGAGCTAGCCGGGCTCCCACTTAAATATGGTATGCAGACTCATCATTTTTTATTAAGGAAAACCGTTTCTGGATATTCCTCTGCTCTTGTTTTGCAAGGAACTTCACTTTTATACATCCTTCAGAGGAAAGAATGTCAAGTAAAATAAGACGAAATGAAAATGGAAGGTGTGAAATTTTCATTTTGAGATTGCATAAGAAATCAAATTCCTCTCACGTGCTATAGAATACCTAAACACTTTTGATTAAACCACTTTAGTTGTTATAATGACACCAAATTTGAAAGCCATCTGTGACTTTTCTGTTCTTACTCTGCAACAACCATGGCAATTACAAGTTAAAAAGTAAAATGTATGCAAATTTTGGAATGGAGAATGCGGGCATCGATCCCGCTACCTCTCACATGCTAAGCGAGCGCTCTACCATTTGAGCTAATTCCCCTGTGTGCTCACTCAGCATCACATTTCAAAAGTAACGTTACTGCTGTCCACACTTTATTTTAAGTCTAATTGCCCATAACATGAGTGTTCAGTTCACTCCTAACTGATGCATTAACTACACCTAGGGGATGTTTTACATTTCAGGTTGGCATGTTTAGTACTTGAATAGGAGTGATATCACTGCATGTTAACCTAGACTCAGGCCCTACCTAATCTTGGAGATACATTTCTCATGAATGAGTAACCAAGGGAGATACAATTTTTAGGAGTTAGTGCATGTCTAATGCAAGATTAATCACCATATTATGAGAGCCAATGCTATCATCCAGCAAAAAATACTCGTTTTCGCCCAACGTGGGGCTCGAACCCACGACCCTGAGATTAAGAGTCTCATGCTCTACCGACTGAGCTAGCCGGGCTCCCACTTAAATATGGTATGCAGACTCATCATTTTTTATTAAGGAAAACTGTTTCTGGATATTCCTCTGCTCTTGTTTTGCAAGGAACTTCACTTTTATACATCCTTCAGAGGAAAGAATGTCAAGTAAAATAAGACGAAATGAAAATGGAAGGTGTGAAATTTTCATTTTGAGATTGCATAAGAAATCAAATTCCTCTCACGTGCTATAGAATACCTAAACACTTTTGATTAAACCACTTTAGTTGTTATAATGACACCAAATTTGAAAGCCATCTGTGACTTTTCTGTTCTTACTCTGCAACAACCATGGCAATTACAAGTTAAAAAGTAAAATGTATGCAAATTTTAAAATGGAGAATGCGGGCATCGATCCCGCTACCTCTCGCATGCTAAGCGAGCGCTCTACCATTTGAGCTAATTCCCCTGTGTGCTCACTCAGCATCACATTTCAAAAGTAACGTTACTGCTGTCCACACTTTATTTTAAGTCTAATTGCCCATAACATGAGTGTTCAGTTCACTCCTAACTGATGCCTTAACTACACCTAGGGGATGTTTTACACTTCAGGTTGGCATGTTTAGTACTTGAATAGGAGTGATATCACTGTATGTTAACCTAGACTCAGGCCCTACCTAATCTTGGAGATACATTTCTCATGAATGAGTAACCAAGGGAGATACAATTTTTAGGAGTTAGTGCATGTCTAATGCAAGATTAATCACCATATTATGAGAGCCAATGCAATCATCCAGCAAAAAATAATCGTTTTCGCCCAACGTGGGGCTCGAACCCACGACCCTGATATTAAGAGTCTCATGCTCTACCGACTGAGCTAGCCGGGCTCCCACTTAAATATGGTATGCAGACTCATCATTTTTTATTAAGGAAAACCGTTTCTGGATATTCCTCTGCTCTTGTTTTGCAAGGAACTTCACTTTTATACATCCTTCAGAGGAAAGAATGTCAAGTAAAATAAGACGAAATGAAAATGGAAGGTGTGAAATTTTCATTTTGAGATTGCATAAGAAATCAAATTCCTCTCACGTGCTATAGAATACCTAAACACTTTTGATTAAACCACTTTAGTTGTTATAATGACACCAAATTTGAAAGCCATCTGTGACTTTTCTGTTCTTACTCTTCAACAACCATGGCAATTACAAGCTAAAAAGTAAAATGTATGCAAATTTTAGAATGGAGAATGCGGGCATCGATCCCGCTACCTCTCGCATGCTAAGCGAGCGCTCTACCATTTGAGCTAATTACCCTGTGTGCTCACTCAGCATCACATTTCAAAAGTAACGTTACTGCTGTCCACACTTTATTTTAAGTCTAATTGCCCATAACATGAGTGTTCAGTTCACTCCTAACTGATGCCTTAACTACACCTAGGGGATGTTTTACACTTCAGGTTGGCATGTTTAGTACTTGAATAGGAGTGATATCACTGCATGTTAACCTAGACTCAGGCCCTACCTAATCTTGGAGATACCTTTCTCATGAATGAGTAACCAAGGGAGATACAATTTTTAGGAGTTAGTGCATGTCTAATGCAAGATTAATCACCATATTATGAGAGCCAATGCTATCATCCAGCAAAAAATACTCGTTTTCGCCCAACGTGGGGCTCGAACCCACGACCCTGAGATTAAGAGTCTCATGCTCTACCGACTGAGCTAGCCGGGCTCCCACTTAAATATGGTATGCAGACTCATCATTTTTTATTAAGGAAAACCGTTTCTGGATATTCCTCTGCTCTTGTTTTGCAAGGAACTTCACTTTTATACATCCTTCAGAGGAAAGAATGTCAAGTAAAATAAGACGAAATGAAAATGGAAGGTGTGAAATTTTCATTTTGAGATTGCATAAGAAATCAAATTCCTCTCACGTGCTATAGAATACCTAAACACTTTTGATTAAACCACTTTAGTTGTTATAAT
Organism: Triturus cristatus; assembly: GCF_964204655.1. Taxonomy (NCBI): domain Eukaryota; kingdom Metazoa; phylum Chordata; class Amphibia; order Caudata; family Salamandridae; genus Triturus; species Triturus cristatus. The sequence continues at coordinate 121,899,108 of NC_140585.1, read as the reverse complement.
GACACCAAATTTGAAAGCCATCTGTGACTTTTCTGTTCTTACTCTGCAACAACCATGGCAATTACAAGTTAAAAAGTAAAATGTATGCAAATTTTGGAATGGAGAATGCGGGCATCGATGCCGCTACCTCTCACATGCTAAGCGAGCGCTCTACCATTTGAGCTAATTCCCCTGTGTGCTCACTCAGCATCACATTTCAAAAGTAACGTTACTGCTGTCCACACTTTATTTTAAGTCTAATTGCCCATAACATGAGTGTTCAGTTCACTCCTAACTGATGCATTAACTACACCTAGGGGATGTTTTACATTTCAGGTTGGCATGTTTAGTACTTGAATAGGAGTGATATCACTGCATGTTAACCTAGACTCAGGCCCTACCTAATCTTGGAGATACATTTCTCATGAATGAGTAACCAAGGGAGATACAATTTTTAGGAGTTAGTGCATGTCTAATGCAAGATTAATCACCATATTATGAGAGCCAATGCAATCATCCAGCAAAAAATACTCGTTTTCGCCCAACGTGGGGCTCGAACCCACGACCCTGATATTAAGAGTCTCATGCTCTACCGACTGAGCTAGCCGGGCTCCCACTTAAATATGGTATGCAGACTCATCATTTTTTATTAAGGAAAACCGTTTCTGGATATTCCTCTGCTCTTGTTTTGCAAGGAACTTCACTTTTATACATCCTTCAGAGGAAAGAATGTCAAGTAATATAAGACGAAATGAAAATGGAAGGTGTGAAATTTTCATTTTGAGATTGCATAAGAAATCAAATTCCTCTCACGTGCTATAGAATACCTAAACACTTTTGATTAAACCACTTTAGTTGTTATAATGACACCAAATTTGAAAGCCATCTGTGACTTTTCTGTTCTTACTCTTCAACAACCATGGCAATTACAAGTTAAAAAGTAAAATGTATGCAAATTTTAGAATGGAGAATGCGGGCATCGATCCCGCTACCTCTCGCATGCTAAGCGAGCGCTCTACCATTTGAGCTAATTCCCCTGTGTGCTCACTCAGCATCACATTTCAAAAGTAACGTTACTGCTGTCCACACTTTATTTTAAGTCTAATTGCCCATAACATGAGTGTTCAGTTCACTCCTAACTGATGCCTTAACTACACCTAGGGGATGTTTTACACTTCAGGTTGGCATGTTTAGTACTTGAATAGGAGTGATATCACTGCATGTTAACCTAGACTCAGGCCCTACCTAATCTTGGAGATACCTTTCTCATGAATGAGTAACCAAGGGAGATACAATTTTTAGGAGTTAGTGCATGTCTAATGCAAGATTAATCACCATATTATGAGAGCCAATGCTATCATCCAGCAAAAAATACTCGTTTTCGCCCAACGTGGGGCTCGAACCCACGACCCTGAGATTAAGAGTCTCATGCTCTACCGACTGAGCTAGCCGGGCTCCCACTTAAATATGGTATGCAGACTCATCATTTTTTATTAAGGAAAACCGTTTCTGGATATTCCTCTGCTCTTGTTTTGCAAGGAACTTCACTTTTATACATCCTTCAGAGGAAAGAATGTCAAGTAAAATAAGACGAAATGAAAATGGAAGGTGTGAAATTTTCATTTTGAGATTGCATAAGAAATCAAATTCCTCTCACGTGCTATAGAATACCTAAACACTTTTGATTAAACCACTTTAGTTGTTATAATGACACCAAATTTGAAAGCCATCTGTGACTTTTCTGTTCTTACTCTGCAACAACCATGGCAATTACAAGTTAAAAAGTAAAATGTATGCAAATTTTGGAATGGAGAATGCTGGCATCGATCCCGCTACCTCTCACATGCTAAGCGAGCGCTCTACCATTTGAGCTAATTCCCCTGTGTTCTCACTCAGCATCACATTTCAAAAGTAACGTTACTGCTGTCCACACTTTATTTTAAGTCTAATTGCCCATAACATGAGTGTTCAGTTCACTCCTAACTGATGCATTAACTACACCTAGGGGATGTTTTACATTTCAGGTTGGCATGTTTAGTACTTGAATAGGAGTGATATCACTGCATGTTAACCTAGACTCAGGCCCTACCTAATCTTGGAGATACATTTCTCATGAATGAGTAACCAAGGGAGATACAATTTTTAGGAGTTAGTGCATGTCTAATGCAAGATTAATCACCATATTATGAGAGCCAATGCTATCATCCAGCAAAAAATACTCGTTTTCGCCCAACGTGGGGCTCGAACCCACGACCCTGAGATTAAGAGTCTCATGCTCTACCGACTGAGCTAGCCGGGCTCCCACTTAAATATGGTATGCAGACTCATCATTTTTTATTAAGGAAAACTGTTTCTGGATATTCCTCTGCTCTTGTTTTGCAAGGAACTTCACTTTTATACATCCTTCAGAGGAAAGAATGTCAAGTAAAATAAGACGAAATGAAAATGGAAGGTGTGAAATTTTCATTTTGAGATTGCATAAGAAATCAAATTCCTCTCACGTGCTATAGAATACCTAAACACTTTTGATTAAACCACTTTAGTTGTTATAATGACACCAAATTTGAAAGCCATCTGTGACTTTTCTGTTCTTACTCTGCAACAACCATGGCAATTACAAGTTAAAAAGTAAAATGTATGCAAATTTTAAAATGGAGAATGCGGGCATCGATCCCGCTACCTCTCGCATGCTAAGCGAGCGCTCTACCATTTGAGCTAATTCCCCTGTGTGCTCACTCAGCATCACATTTCAAAAGTAACGTTACTGCTGTCCACACTTTATTTTAAGTCTAATTGCCCATAACATGAGTGTTCAGTTCACTCCTAACTGATGCCTTAACTACACCTAGGGGATGTTTTACACTTCAGGTTGGCATGTTTAGTACTTGAATAGGAGTGATATCACTGTATGTTAACCTAGACTCAGGCCCTACCTAATCTTGGAGATACATTTCTCATGAATGAGTAACCAAGGGAGATACAATTTTTAGGAGTTAGTGCATGTCTAATGCAAGATTAATCACCATATTATGAGAGCCAATGCAATCATCCAGCAAAAAATAATAGTTTTCGCCCAACGTGGGGCTCGAACCCACGACCCTGATATTAAGAGTCTCATGCTCTACCGACTGAGCTAGCCGGGCTCCCACTTAAATATGGTATGCAGACTCATCATTTTTTATTAAGGAAAACCGTTTCTGGATATTCCTCTGCTCTTGTTTTGCAAGGAACTTCACTTTTATACATCCTTCAGAGGAAAGAATGTCAAGTAAAATAAGACGAAATGAAAATGGAAGGTGTGAAATTTTCATTTTGAGATTGCATAAGAAATCAAATTCCTCTCACGTGCTATAGAATACCTAAACACTTTTGATTAAACCACTTTAGTTGTTATAATGACACCAAATTTGAAAGCCATCTGTGACTTTTCTGTTCTTACTCTTCAACAACCATGGCAATTACAAGTTAAAAAGTAAAATGTATGCAAATTTTAGAATGGAGAATGCGGGCATCGATCCCGCTACCTCTCGCATGCTAAGCGAGCGCTCTACCATTTGAGCTAATTCCCCTGTGTGCTCACTCAGCATCACATTTCAAAAGTAACGTTACTGCTGTCCACACTTTATTTTAAGTCTAATTGCCCATAACATGAGTGTTCAGTTCACTCCTAACTGATGCCTTAACTACACCTAGGGGATGTTTTACACTTCAGGTTGGCATGTTTAGTACTTGAATAGGAGTGATATCACTGCATGTTAACCTAGACTCAGGCCCTACCTAATCTTGGAGATACATTTCTCATGAATGAGTAACCAAGGGAGATACAATTTTTAGGAGTTAGTGCATGTCTAATGCAAGATTAATCACCATATTATGAGAGCCAATGCTATCATCCAGCAAAAAATACTCGTTTTCGCCCAACGTGGGGCTCGAACCCACGACCCTGAGATTAAGAGTCTCATGCTCTACCGACTGAGCTAGCCGGGCTCCCACTTAAATATGGTATGCAGACTCATCATTTTTTATTAAGGAAAACTGTTTCTGGATATTCCTCTGCTCTTGTTTTGCAAGGAACTTCACTTTTATACATCCTTCAGAGGAAAGAATGTCAAGTAAAATAAGACGAAATGAAAATGGAAGGTGTGAAATTTTCATTTTGAGATTGCATAAGAAATCAAATTCCTCTCACGTGCTATAGAATACCTAAACACTTTTGATTAAACCACTTTAGTTGTTATAATGACACCAAATTTGAAAGCCATCTGTGACTTTTCTGTTCTTACTCTGCAACAACCATGGCAATTACAAGTTAAAAAGTAAAATGTATGCAAATTTTAAAATGGAGAATGCGGGCATCGATCCCGCTACCTCTCGCATGCTAAGCGAGCGCTCTACCATTTGAGCTAATTCCCCTGTGTGCTCACTCAGCATCACATTTCAAAAGTAACGTTACTGCTGTCCACACTTTATTTTAAGTCTAATTGCCCATAACATGAGTGTTCAGTTCACTCCTAACTGATGCCTTAACTACACCTAGGGGATGTTTTACACTTCAGGTTGGCATGTTTAGTACTTGAATAGGAGTGATATCACTGTATGTTAACCTAGACTCAGGCCCTACCTAATCTTGGAGATACATTTCTCATGAATGAGTAACCAAGGGAGATACAATTTTTAGGAGTTAGTGCATGTCTAATGCAAGATTAATCACCATATTATGAGAGCCAATGCAATCATCCAGCAAAAAATAATCGTTTTCGCCCAACGTGGGGCTCGAACCCACGACCCTGATATTAAGAGTCTCATGCTCTACCGACTGAGCTAGCCGGGCTCCCACTTAAATATGGTATGCAGACTCATCATTTTTTATTAAGGAAAACCGTTTCTGGATATTCCTCTGCTCTTGTTTTGCAAGGAACTTCACTTTTATACATCCTTCAGAGGAAAGAATGTCAAGTAAAATAAGACGAAATGAAAATGGAAGGTGTGAAATTTTCATTTTGAGATTGCATAAGAAATCAAATTCCTCTCACGTGCTATAGAATACCTAAACACTTTTGATTAAACCACTTTAGTTGTTATAATGACACCAAATTTGAAAGCCATCTGTGACTTTTCTGTTCTTACTCTTCAACAACCATGGCAATTACAAGTTAAAAAGTAAAATGTATGCAAATTTTAGAATGGAGAATGCGGGCATCGATCCCGCTACCTCTCGCATGCTAAGCGAGCGCTCTACCATTTGAGCTAATTACCCTGTGTGCTCACTCAGCATCACATTTCAAAAGTAACGTTACTGCTGTCCACACTTTATTTTAAGTCTAATTGCCCATAACATGAGTGTTCAGTTCACTCCTAACTGATGCCTTAACTACACCTAGGGGATGTTTTACACTTCAGGTTGGCATGTTTAGTACTTGAATAGGAGTGATATCACTGCATGTTAACCTAGACTCAGGCCCTACCTAATCTTGGAGATACCTTTCTCATGAATGAGTAACCAAGGGAGATACAATTTTTAGGAGTTAGTGCATGTCTAATGCAAGATTAATCACCATATTATGAGAGCCAATGCTATCATCCAGCAAAAAATACTCGTTTTCGCCCAACGTGGGGCTCGAACCCACGACCCTGAGATTAAGAGTCTCATGCTCTACCGACTGAGCTAGCCGGGCTCCCACTTAAATATGGTATGCAGACTCATCATTTTTTATTAAGGAAAACCGTTTCTGGATATTCCTCTGCTCTTGTTTTGCAAGGAACTTCACTTTTATACATCCTTCAGAGGAAAGAATGTCAAGTAAAATAAGACGAAATGAAAATGGAAGGTGTGAAATTTTCATTTTGAGATTGCATAAGAAATCAAATTCCTCTCACGTGCTATAGAATACCTAAACACTTTTGATTAAACCACTTTAGTTGTTATAATGACACCAAATTTGAAAGCCATCTGTGACTTTTCTGTTCTTACTCTGCAACAACCATGGCAATTACAAGTTAAAAAGTAAAATGTATGCAAATTTTGGAATGGAGAATGCGGGCATCGATCCCGCTACCTCTCACATGCTAAGCGAGCGCTCTACCATTTGAGCTAATTCCCCTGTGTGCTCACTCAGCATCACATTTCAAAAGTAACGTTACTGCTGTCCACACTTTATTTTAAGTCTAATTGCCCATAACATGAGTGTTCAGTTCACTCCTAACTGATGAATTAACTACACCTAGGGGATGTTTTACATTTCAGGTTGGCATGTTTAGTACTTGAATAGGAGTGATATCACTGCATGTTAACCTAGACTCAGGCCCTACCTAATCTTGGAGATACATTTCTCATGAATGAGTAACCAAGGGAGATACAATTTTTAGGAGTTAGTGCATGTCTAATGCAAGATTAATCACCATATTATGAGAGCCAATGCAATCATCCAGCAAAAAATACTCGTTTTCGCCCAACGTGGGGCTCGAACCCACGACCCTGATATTAAGAGTCTCATGCTCTACCGACTGAGCTAGCCGGGCTCCCACTTAAATATGGTATGCAGACTCATCATTTTTTATTAAGGAAAACCGTTTCTGGATATTCCTCTGCTCTTGTTTTGCAAGGAACTTCACTTTTATACATCCTTCAGAGGAAAGAATGTCAAGTAATATAAGACGAAATGAAAATGGAAGGTGTGAAATTTTCATTTTGAGATTGCATAAGAAATCAAATTCCTCTCACGTGCTATAGAATACCTAAACACTTTTGATTAAACCACTTTAGTTGTTATAATGACACCAAATTTGAAAGCCATCTGTGACTTTTCTGTTCTTACTCTTCAACAACCATGGCAATTACAAGTTAAAAAGTAAAATGTATGCAAATTTTAGAATGGAGAATGCGGGCATCGATCCCGCTACCTCTCGCATGCTAAGCGAGCGCTCTACCATTTGAGCTAATTCCCCTGTGTGCTCACTCAGCATCACATTTCAAAAGTAACGTTACTGCTGTCCACACTTTATTTTAAGTCTAATTGCCCATAACATGAGTGTTCAGTTCACTCCTAACTGATGCCTTAACTACACCTAGGGGATGTTTTACACTTCAGGTTGGCATGTTTAGTACTTGAATAGGAGTGATATCACTGCATGTTAACCTAGACTCAGGCCCTACCTAATCTTGGAGATACCTTTCTCATGAATGAGTAACCAAGGGAGATACAATTTTTAGGAGTTAGTGCATGTCTAATGCAAGATTAATCACCATATTATGAGAGCCAATGCTATCATCCAGCAAAAAATACTCGTTTTCGCCCAACGTGGGGCTCGAACCCACGACCCTGAGATTAAGAGTCTCATGCTCTACCGACTGAGCTAGCCGGGCTCCCACTTAAATATGGTATGCAGACTCATCATTTTTTATTAAGGAAAACCGTTTCTGGATATTCCTCTGCTCTTGTTTTGCAAGGAACTTCACTTTTATACATCCTTCAGAGGAAAGAATGTCAAGTAAAATAAGACGAAATGAAAATGGAAGGTGTGAAATTTTCATTTTGAGATTGCATAAGAAATCAAATTCCTCTCACGTGCTATAGAATACCTAAACACTTTTGATTAAACCACTTTAGTTGTTATAATGACACCAAATTTGAAAGCCATCTGTGACTTTTCTGTTCTTACTCTTCAACAACCATGGCAATTACAAGTTAAAAAGTAAAATGTATGCAAATTTTAGAATGGAGAATGCGGGCATCGATCCCGCTACCTCTCGCATGCTAAGCGAGCGCTCTACCATTTGAGCTAATTCCCCTGTGTGCTCACTCAGCATCACATTTCAAAAGTAACGTTACTGCTGTCCACACTTTATTTTAAGTCTAATTGCCCATAACATGAGTGTTCAGTTCACTCCTAACTGATGCCTTAACTACACCTAGGGGATGTTTTACACTTCAGGTTGGCATGTTTAGTACTTGAATAGGAGTGATATCACTGCATGTTAACCTAGACTCAGGCCCTACCTAATCTTGGAGATACATTTCTCATGAATGAGTAACCAAGGGAGATACAATTTTTAGGAGTTAGTGCATGTCTAATGCAAGATTAATCACCATATTATGAGAGCCAATGCTATCATCCAGCAAAAAATACTCGTTTTCGCCCAACGTGGGGCTCGAACCCACGACCCTGAGATTAAGAGTCTCATGCTCTACCGACTGAGCTAGCCGGGCTCCCACTTAAATATGGTATGCAGACTCATCATTTTTTATTAAGGAAAACTGTTTCTGGATATTCCTCTGCTCTTGTTTTGCAAGGAACTTCACTTTTATACATCCTTCAGAGGAAAGAATGTCAAGTAAAATAAGACGAAATGAAAATGGAAGGTGTGAAATTTTCATTTTGAGATTGCATAAGAAATCAAATTCCTCTCACGTGCTATAGAATACCTAAACACTTTTGATTAAACCACTTTAGTTGTTATAATGACACCAAATTTGAAAGCCATCTGTGACTTTTCTGTTCTTACTCTGCAACAACCATGGCAATTACAAGTTAAAAAGTAAAATGTATGCAAATTTTAAAATGGAGAATGCGGGCATCGATCCCGCTACCTCTCGCATGCTAAGCGAGCGCTCTACCATTTGAGCTAATTCCCCTGTGTGCTCACTCAGCATCACATTTCAAAAGTAACGTTACTGCTGTCCACACTTTATTTTAAGTCTAATTGCCCATAACATGAGTGTTCAGTTCACTCCTAACTGATGCCTTAACTACACCTAGGGGATGTTTTACACTTCAGGTTGGCATGTTTAGTACTTGAATAGGAGTGATATCACTGTATGTTAACCTAGACTCAGGCCCTACCTAATCTTGGAGATACATTTCTCATGAATGAGTAACCAAGGGAGATACAATTTTTAGGAGTTAGTGCATGTCTAATGCAAGATTAATCACCATATTATGAGAGCCAATGCAATCATCCAGCAAAAAATAATCGTTTTCGCCCAACGTGGGGCTCGAACCCACGACCCTGATATTAAGAGTCTCATGCTCTACCGACTGAGCTAGCCGGGCTCCCACTTAAATATGGTATGCAGACTCATCATTTTTTATTAAGGAAAACCGTTTCTGGATATTCCTCTGCTCTTGTTTTGCAAGGAACTTCACTTTTATACATCCTTCAGAGGAAAGAATGTCAAGTAAAATAAGACGAAATGAAAATGGAAGGTGTGAAATTTTCATTTTGAGATTGCATAAGAAATCAAATTCCTCTCACGTGCTATAGAATACCTAAACACTTTTGATTAAACCACTTTAGTTGTTATAATGACACCAAATTTGAAAGCCATCTGTGACTTTTCTGTTCTTACTCTTCAACAACCATGGCAATTACAAGTTAAAAAGTAAAATGTATGCAAATTTTAGAATGGAGAATGCGGGCATCGATCCCGCTACCTCTCGCATGCTAAGCGAGCGCTCTACCATTTGAGCTAATTACCCTGTGTGCTCACTCAGCATCACATTTCAAAAGTAACGTTACTGCTGTCCACACTTTATTTTAAGTCTAATTGCCCATAACATGAGTGTTCAGTTCACTCCTAACTGATGCCTTAACTACACCTAGGGGATGTTTTACACTTCAGGTTGGCATGTTTAGTACTTGAATAGGAGTGATATCACTGCATGTTAACCTAGACTCAGGCCCTACCTAATCTTGGAGATACCTTTCTCATGAATGAGTAACCAAGGGAGATACAATTTTTAGGAGTTAGTGCATGTCTAATGCAAGATTAATCACCATATTATGAGAGCCAATGCTATCATCCAGCAAAAAATACTCGTTTTCGCCCAACGTGGGGCTCGAACCCACGACCCTGAGATTAAGAGTCTCATGCTCTACCGACTGAGCTAGCCGGGCTCCCACTTAAATATGGTATGCAGACTCATCATTTTTTATTAAGGAAAACCGTTTCTGGATATTCCTCTGCTCTTGTTTTGCAAGGAACTTCACTTTTATACATCCTTCAGAGGAAAGAATGTCAAGTAAAATAAGACGAAATGAAAATGGAAGGTGTGAAATTTTCATTTTGAGATTGCATAAGAAATCAAATTCCTCTCACGTGCTATAGAATACCTAAACACTTTTGATTAAACCACTTTAGTTGTTATAATGACACCAAATTTGAAAGCCATCTGTGACTTTTCTGTTCTTACTCTGCAACAACCATGGCAATTACAAGTTAAAAAGTAAAATGTATGCAAATTTTGGAATGGAGAATGCGGGCATCGATCCCGCTACCTCTCACATGCTAAGCGAGCGCTCTACCATTTGAGCTAATTCCCCTGTGTGCTCACTCAGCATCACATTTCAAAAGTAACGTTACTGCTGTCCACACTTTATTTTAAGTCTAATTGCCCATAACATGAGTGTTCAGTTCACTCCTAACTGATGCATTAACTACACCTAGGGGATGTTTTACATTTCAGGTTGGCATGTTTAGTACTTGAATAGGAGTGATATCACTGCATGTTAACCTAGACTCAGGCCCTACCTAATCTTGGAGATACATTTCTCATGAATGAGTAACCAAGGGAGATACAATTTTTAGGAGTTAGTGCATGTCTAATGCAAGATTAATCACCATATTATGAGAGCCAATGCAATCATCCAGCAAAAAATACTCGTTTTCGCCCAACGTGGGGCTCGAACCCACGACCCTGATATTAAGAGTCTCATGCTCTACCGACTGAGCTAGCCGGGCTCCCACTTAAATATGGTATGCAGACTCATCATTTTTTATTAAGGAAAACCGTTTCTGGATATTCCTCTGCTCTTGTTTTGCAAGGAACTTCACTTTTATACATCCTTCAGAGGAAAGAATGTCAAGTAATATAAGACGAAATGAAAATGGAAGGTGTGAAATTTTCATTTTGAGATTGCATAAGAAATCAAATTCCTCTCACGTGCTATAGAATACCTAAACACTTTTGATTAAACCACTTTAGTTGTTATAATGACACCAAATTTGAAAGCCATCTGTGACTTTTCTGTTCTTACTCTTCAACAACCATGGCAATTACAAGTTAAAAAGTAAAATGTATGCAAATTTTAGAATGGAGAATGCGGGCATCGATCCCGCTACCTCTCGCATGCTAAGCGAGCGCTCTACCATTTGAGCTAATTCCCCTGTGTGCTCACTCAGCATCACATTTCAAAAGTAACGTTACTGCTGTCCACACTTTATTTTAAGTCTAATTGCCCATAACATGAGTGTTCAGTTCACTCCTAACTGATGCCTTAACTACACCTAGGGGATGTTTTACACTTCAGGTTGGCATGTTTAGTACTTGAATAGGAGTGATATCACTGCATGTTAACCTAGACTCAGGCCCTACCTAATCTTGGAGATACCTTTCTCATGAATGAGTAACCAAGGGAGATACAATTTTTAGGAGTTAGTGCATGTCTAATGCAAGATTAATCACCATATTATGAGAGCCAATGCTATCATCCAGCAAAAAATACTCGTTTTCGCCCAACGTGGGGCTCGAACCCACGACCCTGAGATTAAGAGTCTCATGCTCTACCGACTGAGCTAGCCGGGCTCCCACTTAAATATGGTATGCAGACTCATCATTTTTTATTAAGGAAAACCGTTTCTGGATATTCCTCTGCTCTTGTTTTGCAAGGAACTTCACTTTTATACATCCTTCAGAGGAAAGAATGTCAAGTAAAATAAGACGAAATGAAAATGGAAGGTGTGAAATTTTCATTTTGAGATTGCATAAGAAATCAAATTCCTCTCACGTGCTATAGAATACCTAAACACTTTTGATTAAACCACTTTAGTTGTTATAATGACACCAAATTTGAAAGCCATCTGTGACTTTTCTGTTCTTACTCTTCAACAACCATGGCAATTACAAGTTAAAAAGTAAAATGTATGCAAATTTTAGAATGGAGAATGCGGGCATCGATCCCGCTACCTCTCGCATGCTAAGCGAGCGCTCTACCATTTGAGCTAATTCCCCTGTGTGCTCACTCAGCATCACATTTCAAAAGTAACGTTACTGCTGTCCACACTTTATTTTAAGTCTAATTGCCCATAACATGAGTGTTCAGTTCACTCCTAACTGATGCCTTAACTACACCTAGGGGATGTTTTACACTTCAGGTTGGCATGTTTAGTACTTGAATAGGAGTGATATCACTGCATGTTAACCTAGACTCAGGCCCTACCTAATCTTGGAGATACATTTCTCATGAATGAGTAACCAAGGGAGATACAATTTTTAGGAGTTAGTGCATGTCTAATGCAAGATTAATCACCATATTATGAGAGCCAATGCTATCATCCAGCAAAAAATACTCGTTTTCGCCCAACGTGGGGCTCGAACCCACGACCCTGAGATTAAGAGTCTCATGCTCTACCGACTGAGCTAGCCGGGCTCCCACTTAAATATGGTATGCAGACTCATCATTTTTTATTAAGGAAAACTGTTTCTGGATATTCCTCTGCTCTTGTTTTGCAAGGAACTTCACTTTTATACATCCTTCAGAGGAAAGAATGTCAAGTAAAATAAGACGAAATGAAAATGGAAGGTGTGAAATTTTCATTTTGAGATTGCATAAGAAATCAAATTCCTCTCACGTGCTATAGAATACCTAAACACTTTTGATTAAACCACTTTAGTTGTTATAATGACACCAAATTTGAAAGCCATCTGTGACTTTTCTGTTCTTACTCTGCAACAACCATGGCAATTACAAGTTAAAAAGTAAAATGTATGCAAATTTTAAAATGGAGAATGCGGGCATCGATCCCGCTACCTCTCGCATGCTAAGCGAGCGCTCTACCATTTGAGCTAATTCCCCTGTGTGCTCACTCAGCATCACATTTCAAAAGTAACGTTACTGCTGTCCACACTTTATTTTAAGTCTAATTGCCCATAACATGAGTGTTCAGTTCACTCCTAACTGATGCCTTAACTACACCTAGGGGATGTTTTACACTTCAGGTTGGCATGTTTAGTACTTGAATAGGAGTGATATCACTGTATGTTAACCTAGACTCAGGCCCTACCTAATCTTGGAGATACATTTCTCATGAATGAGTAACCAAGGGAGATACAATTTTTAGGAGTTAGTGCATGTCTAATGCAAGATTAATCACCATATTATGAGAGCCAATGCAATCATCCAGCAAAAAATAATCGTTTTCGCCCAACGTGGGGCTCGAACCCACGACCCTGATATTAAGAGTCTCATGCTCTACCGACTGAGCTAGCCGGGCTCCCACTTAAATATGGTATGCAGACTCATCATTTTTTATTAAGGAAAACCGTTTCTGGATATTCCTCTGCTCTTGTTTTGCAAGGAACTTCACTTTTATACATCCTTCAGAGGAAAGAATGTCAAGTAAAATAAGACGAAATGAAAATGGAAGGTGTGAAATTTTCATTTTGAGATTGCATAAGAAATCAAATTCCTCTCACGTGCTATAGAATACCTAAACACTTTTGATTAAACCACTTTAGTTGTTATAATGACACCAAATTTGAAAGCCATCTGTGACTTTTCTGTTCTTACTCTTCAACAACCATGGCAATTACAAGTTAAAAAGTAAAATGTATGCAAATTTTAGAATGGAGAATGCGGGCATCGATCCCGCTACCTCTCGCATGCTAAGCGAGCGCTCTACCATTTGAGCTAATTACCCTGTGTGCTCACTCAGCATCACATTTCAAAAGTAACGTTACTGCTGTCCACACTTTATTTTAAGTCTAATTGCCCATAACATGAGTGTTCAGTTCACTCCTAACTGATGCCTTAACTACACCTAGGGGATGTTTTACACTTCAGGTTGGCATGTTTAGTACTTGAATAGGAGTGATATCACTGCATGTTAACCTAGACTCAGGCCCTACCTAATCTTGGAGATACCTTTCTCATGAATGAGTAACCAAGGGAGATACAATTTTTAGGAGTTAGTGCATGTCTAATGCAAGATTAATCACCATATTATGAGAGCCAATGCTATCATCCAGCAAAAAATACTCGTTTTCGCCCAACGTGGGGCTCGAACCCACGACCCTGAGATTAAGAGTCTCATGCTCTACCGACTGAGCTAGCCGGGCTCCCACTTAAATATGGTATGCAGACTCATCATTTTTTATTAAGGAAAACCGTTTCTGGATATTCCTCTGCTCTTGTTTTGCAAGGAACTTCACTTTTATACATCCTTCAGAGGAAAGAATGTCAAGTAAAATAAGACGAAATGAAAATGGAAGGTGTGAAATTTTCATTTTGAGATTGCATAAGAAATCAAATTCCTCTCACGTGCTATAGAATACCTAAACACTTTTGATTAAACCACTTTAGTTGTTATAATGACACCAAATTTGAAAGCCATCTGTGACTTTTCTGTTCTTACTCTGCAACAACCATGGCAATTACAAGTTAAAAAGTAAAATGTATGCAAATTTTGGAATGGAGAATGCGGGCATCGATCCCGCTACCTCTCACATGCTAAGCGAGCGCTCTACCATTTGAGCTAATTCCCCTGTGTGCTCACTCAGCATCACATTTCAAAAGTAACGTTACTGCTGTCCACACTTTATTTTAAGTCTAATTGCCCATAACATGAGTGTTCAGTTCACTCCTAACTGATGCATTAACTACACCTAGGGGATGTTTTACATTTCAGGTTGGCATGTTTAGTACTTGAATAGGAGTGATATCACTGCATGTTAACCTAGACTCAGGCCCTACCTAATCTTGGAGATACATTTCTCATGAATGAGTAACCAAGGGAGATACAATTTTTAGGAGTTAGTGCATGTCTAATGCAAGATTAATCACCATATTATGAGAGCCAATGCAATCATCCAGCAAAAAATACTCGTTTTCGCCCAACGTGGGGCTCGAACCCACGACCCTGATATTAAGAGTCTCATGCTCTACCGACTGAGCTAGCCGGGCTCCCACTTAAATATGGTATGCAGACTCATCATTTTTTATTAAGGAAAACCGTTTCTGGATATTCCTCTGCTCTTGTTTTGCAAGGAACTTCACTTTTATACATCCTTCAGAGGAAAGAATGTCAAGTAATATAAGACGAAATGAAAATGGAAGGTGTGAAATTTTCATTTTGAGATTGCATAAGAAATCAAATTCCTCTCACGTGCTATAGAATACCTAAACACTTTTGATTAAACCACTTTAGTTGTTATAATGACACCAAATTTGAAAGCCATCTGTGACTTTTCTGTTCTTACTCTTCAACAACCATGGCAATTACAAGTTAAAAAGTAAAATGTATGCAAATTTTAGAATGGAGAATGCGGGCATCGATCCCGCTACCTCTCGCATGCTAAGCGAGCGCTCTACCATTTGAGCTAATTCCCCTGTGTGCTCACTCAGCATCACATTTCAAAAGTAACGTTACTGCTGTCCACACTTTATTTTAAGTCTAATTGCCCATAACATGAGTGTTCAGTTCACTCCTAACTGATGCCTTAACTACACCTAGGGGATGTTTTACACTTCAGGTTGGCATGTTTAGTACTTGAATAGGAGTGATATCACTGCATGTTAACCTAGACTCAGGCCCTACCTAATCTTGGAGATACCTTTCTCATGAATGAGTAACCAAGGGAGATACAATTTTTAGGAGTTAGTGCATGTCTAATGCAAGATTAATCACCATATTATGAGAGCCAATGCTATCATCCAGCAAAAAATACTCGTTTTCGCCCAACGTGGGGCTCGAACCCACGACCCTGAGATTAAGAGTCTCATGCTCTACCGACTGAGCTAGCCGGGCTCCCACTTAAATATGGTATGCAGACTCATCATTTTTTATTAAGGAAAACCGTTTCTGGATATTCCTCTGCTCTTGTTTTGCAAGGAACTTCACTTTTATACATCCTTCAGAGGAAAGAATGTCAAGTAAAATAAGACGAAATGAAAATGGAAGGTGTGAAATTTTCATTTTGAGATTGCATAAGAAATCAAATTCCTCTCACGTGCTATAGAATACCTAAACACTTTTGATTAAACCACTTTAGTTGTTATAATGACACCAAATTTGAAAGCCATCTGTGACTTTTCTGTTCTTACTCTGCAACAACCATGGCAATTACAAGTTAAAACGTAAAATGTATGCAAATTTTGGAATGGAGAATGCTGGCATCGATCCCGCTACCTCTCACATGCTAAGCGAGCGCTCTACCATTTGAGCTAATTCCCCTGTGTTCTCACTCAGCATCACATTTCAAAAGTAACGTTACTGCTGTCCACACTTTATTTTAAGTCTAATTGCCCATAACATGAGTGTTCAGTTCACTCCTAACTGATGCATTAACTACACCTAGGGGATGTTTTACATTTCAGGTTGGCATGTTTAGTACTTGAATAGGAGTGATATCACTGCATGTTAACCTAGACTCAGGCCCTACCTAATCTTGGAGATACATTTCTCATGAATGAGTAACCAAGGGAGATACAATTTTTAGGAGTTAGTGCATGTCTAATGCAAGATTAATCACCATATTATGAGAGCCAATGCTATCATCCAGCAAAAAATACTCGTTTTCGCCCAACGTGGGGCTCGAACCCACGACCCTGAGATTAAGAGTCTCATGCTCTACCGACTGAGCTAGCCGGGCTCCCACTTAAATATGGTATGCAGACTCATCATTTTTTATTAAGGAAAACTGTTTCTGGATATTCCTCTGCTCTTGTTTTGCAAGGAACTTCACTTTTATACATCCTTCAGAGGAAAGAATGTCAAGTAAAATAAGACGAAATGAAAATGGAAGGTGTGAAATTTTCATTTTGAGATTGCATAAGAAATCAAATTCCTCTCACGTGCTATAGAATACCTAAACACTTTTGATTAAACCACTTTAGTTGTTATAATGACACCAAATTTGAAAGCCATCTGTGACTTTTCTGTTCTTACTCTGCAACAACCATGGCAATTACAAGTTAAAAAGTAAAATGTATGCAAATTTTAAAATGGAGAATGCGGGCATCGATCCCGCTACCTCTCGCATGCTAAGCGAGCGCTCTACCATTTGAGCTAATTCCCCTGTGTGCTCACTCAGCATCACATTTCAAAAGTAACGTTACTGCTGTCCACACTTTATTTTAAGTCTAATTGCCCATAACATGAGTGTTCAGTTCACTCCTAACTGATGCCTTAACTACACCTAGGGGATGTTTTACACTTCAGGTTGGCATGTTTAGTACTTGAATAGGAGTGATATCACTGTATGTTAACCTAGACTCAGGCCCTACCTAATCTTGGAGATACATTTCTCATGAATGAGTAACCAAGGGAGATACAATTTTTAGGAGTTAGTGCATGTCTAATGCAAGATTAATCACCATATTATGAGAGCCAATGCAATCATCCAGCAAAAAATAATCGTTTTCGCCCAACGTGGGGCTCGAACCCACGACCCTGATATTAAGAGTCTCATGCTCTACCGACTGAGCTAGCCGGGCTCCCACTTAAATATGGTATGCAGACTCATCATTTTTTATTAAGGAAAACCGTTTCTGGATATTCCTCTGCTCTTGTTTTGCAAGGAACTTCACTTTTATACATCCTTCAGAGGAAAGAATGTCAAGTAAAATAAGACGAAATGAAAATGGAAGGTGTGAAATTTTCATTTTGAGATTGCATAAGAAATCAAATTCCTCTCACGTGCTATAGAATACCTAAACACTTTTGATTAAACCACTTTAGTTGTTATAATGACACCAAATTTGAAAGCCATCTGTGACTTTTCTGTTCTTACTCTGCAACAACCATGGCAATTACAAGTTAAAAAGTAAAATGTATGCAAATTTTAAAATGGAGAATGCGGGCATCGATCCCGCTACCTCTCGCATGCTAAGCGAGCGCTCTACCATTTGAGCTAATTCCCCTGTGTGCTCACTCAGCATCACATTTCAAAAGTAACGTTACTGCTGTCCACACTTTATTTTAAGTCTAATTGCCCATAACATGAGTGTTCAGTTCACTCCTAACTGATGCCTTAACTACACCTAGGGGATGTTTTACACTTCAGGTTGGCATGTTTAGTACTTGAATAGGAGTGATATCACTGTATGTTAACCTAGACTCAGGCCCTACCTAATCTTGGAGATACATTTCTCATGAATGAGTAACCAAGGGAGATACAATTTTTAGGAGTTAGTGCATGTCTAATGCAAGATTAATCACCATATTATGAGAGCCAATGCAATCATCCAGCAAAAAATACTCGTTTTCGCCCAACGTGGGGCTTGAACCCACGACCCTGATATTAAGAGTCTCATGCTCTACCGACTGAGCTAGCCGGGCTCCCACTTAAATATGGTATGCAGACTCATCATTTTTTATTAAGGAAAACCGTTTCTGGATATTCCTCTGCTCTTGTTTTGCAAGGAACTTCACTTTTATACATCCTTCAGAGGAAAGAATGTCAAGTAAAATAAGACGAAATGAAAATGGAAGGTGTGAAATTTTCATTTTGAGATTGCATAAGAAATCAAATTCCTCTCACGTGCTATAGAATACCTAAACACTTTTGATTAAACCACTTTAGTTGTTATAATGACACCAAATTTGAAAGCCATCTGTGACTTTTCTGTTCTTACTCTTCAACAACCATGGCAATTACAAGTTAAAAAGTAAAATGTATGCAAATTTTAGAATGGAGAATGCGGGCATCGATCCCGCTACCTCTCGCATGCTAAGCGAGCGCTCTACCATTTGAGCTAATTCCCCTGTGTGCTCACTCAGCATCACATTTCAAAAGTAACGTTACTGCTGTCCACACTTTATTTTAAGTCTAATTGCCCATAACATGAGTGTTCAGTTCACTCCTAACTGATGCCTTAACTACACCTAGGGGATGTTTTACACTTCAGGTTGGCATGTTTAGTACTTGAATAGGAGTGATATCACTGCATGTTAACCTAGACTCAGGCCCTACCTAATCTTGGAGATACCTTTCTCATGAATGAGTAACCAAGGGAGATACAATTTTTAGGAGTTAGTGCATGTCTAATGCAAGATTAATCACCATATTATGAGAGCCAATGCTATCATCCAGCAAAAAATACTCGTTTTCGCCCAACGTGGGGCTCGAACCCACGACAATGATATTAAGAGTCTCATGCTCTACCGACTGCGCTAGCCGGGCTCCCACTTAAATATGGTATGCAGACTCATCATTTTTTATTAAGGAAAACCGTTTCTGGATATTCCTCTGCTCTTGTTTTGCAAGGAACTTCACTTTTATACATCCTTCAGAGGAAAGAATGTCAAGTAAAATAAGACGAAATGAAAATGGAAGGTGTGAAATTTTCATTTTGAGATTGCATAAGAAATCAAATTCCTCTCACGTGCTATAGAATACCTAAACACTTTTGATTAAACCACTTTAGTTGTTATAATGACACCAAATTTGAAAGCCATCTGTGACTTTTCTGTTCTTACTCTGCAACAACCATGGCAATTACAAGTTAAAAAGTAAAATGTATGCAAATTTTAGAATGGAGAATGCGGGCATCGATCCCGCTACCTCTCGCATGCTAAGCGAGCGCTCTACCATTTGAGCTAATTCCCCTGTGTGCTCACTCAGCATCACATTTCAAAAGTAACGTTACTGCTGTCCACACTTTATTTTAAGTCTAATTGCCCATAACATGAGTGTTCAGTTCACTCCTAACTGATGCATTAACTACACCTAGGGGATGTTTTACATTTCAGGTTGGCATGTTTAGTACTTGAATAGGAGTGATATCACTGCATGTTAACCTAGACTCAGGCCCTACCTAATCTTGGAGATACATTTCTCATGAATGAGTAACCAAGGGAGATACAATTTTTAGGAGTTAGTGCATGTCTAATGCAAGATTAATCACCATATTATGAGAGCCAATGCAATCATCCAGCAAAAAATACTCGTTTTCGCCCAACGTGGGGCTCGAACCCACGACCCTGATATTAAGAGTCTCATGCTCTACCGACTGAGCTAGCCGGGCTCCCACTTAAATATGGTATGCAGACTCATCATTTTTTATTAAGGAAAACCGTTTCTGGATATTCCTCTGCTCTTGTTTTGCAAGGAACTTCACTTTTATACATCCTTCAGAGGAAAGAATGTCAAGTAAAATAAGACGAAATGAAAATGGAAGGTGTGAAATTTTCATTTTGAGATTGCATAAGAAATCAAATTCCTCTCACGTGCTATAGAATACCTAAACACTTTTGATTAAACCACTTTAGTTGTTATAATGACACCAAATTTGAAAGCCATCTGTGACTTTTCTGTTCTTACTCTTCAACAACCATGGCAATTACAAGTTAAAAAGTAAAATGTATGCAAATTTTAGAAAGGAGAATGCGGGCATCGATCCCGCTACCTCTCGCATGCTAAGCGAGCGCTCTACCATTTGAGCTAATTCCCCTGTGTGCTCACTCAGCATCACATTTCAAATGTAACGTTACTGCTGTCCACACTTTATTTTAAGTCTAATTGCCCATAACATGAGTGTTCAGTTCACTCCTAACTGATGCCTTAACTACACCTAGGGGATGTTTTACACTTCAGGTTGGCATGTTTAGTACTTGAATAGGAGTGATATCACTGCATGTTAACCTAGACTCAGGCCCTACCTAATCTTGGAGATACATTTCTCATGAATGAGTAACCAAGGGAGATACAATTTTTAGGAGTTAGTGCATGTCTAATGCAAGATTAATCACCATATTATGAGATCCAATGCTATCATCCAGCAAAAAATACTCGTTTTCGCCCAACGTGGGGCTCGAACCCACGACCCTGAGATTAAGAGTCTCATGCTCTACCGACTGAGCTAGCCGGGCTCCCACTTAAATATGGTATGCAGACTCATCATTTTTTATTAAGGAAAACCGTTTCTGGATATTCCTCTGCTCTTGTTTTGCAAGGAACTTCACTTTTATACATCCTTCAGAGGAAAGAATGTCAAGTAAAATAAGACGAAATGAAAATGGAAGGTGTGAAATTTTCATTTTGAGATTGCATAAGAAATCAAATTCCTCTCACGTGCTATAGAATACCTAAACACTTTTGATTAAACCACTTTAGTTGTTATAATGACACCAAATTTGAAAGCCATCTGTGACTTTTCTGTTCTTACTCTGCAACAACCATGGCAATTACAAGTTAAAAAGTAAAATGTATGCAAATTTTAAAATGGAGAATGCGGGCATCGATCCCGCTACCTCTCACATGCTAAGCGAGCGCTCTACCATTTGAGCTAATTCCCCTGTGTGCTCACTCAGCATCACATTTCAAAAGTAACGTTACTGCTGTCCACACTTTATTTTAAGTCTAATTGCCCATAACATGAGTGTTCAGTTCACTCCTAACTGATGCATTAACTACACCTAGGGGATGTTTTACATTTCAGGTTGGCATGTTTAGTACTTGAATAGGAGTGATATCACTGCATGTTAACCTAGACTCAGGCCCTACCTAATCTTGGAGATACATTTCTCATGAATGAGTAACCAAGGGAGATACAATTTTTAGGAGTTAGTGCATGTCTAATGCAAGATTAATCACCATATTATGAGAGCCAATGCAATCATCCAGCAAAAAATACTCGTTTTCGCTCAACGTGGGGCTCGAACCCACGACCCTGATATTAAGAGTCTCATGCTCTACCGACTGAGCTAGCCGGGCTCCCACTTAAATATGGTATGCAGACTCATCATTTTTTATTAAGGAAAACCGTTTCTGGATATTCCTCTGCTCTTGTTTTGCAAGGAACTTCACTTTTATACATCCTTCAGAGGAAAGAATGTCAAGTAAAATAAGACGAAATGAAAATGGAAGGTGTGAAATTTTCATTTTGAGATTGCATAAGAAATCAAATTCCTCTCACGTGCTATAGAATACCTAAACACTTTTGATTAAACCACTTTAGTTGTTATAATGACACCAAATTTGAAAGCCATCTGTGACTTTTCTGTTCTTACTCTTCAACAACCATGGCAATTACAAGTTAAAAAGTAAAATGTATGCAAATTTTAGAATGGAGAATGCGGGCATCGATCCCGCTACCTCTCGCATGCTAAGCGAGCGCTCTACCATTTGAGCTAATTCCCCTGTGTGCTCACTCAGCATCACATTTCAAAAGTAACGTTACTGCTGTCCACACTTTATTTTAAGTCTAATTGCCCATAACATGAGTGTTCAGTTCACTCCTAACTGATGCCTTACCTACACCTAGGGGATGTTTTACACTTCAGGTTGGCATGTTTAGTACTTGAATAGGAGTGATATCACTGCATGTTAACCTAGACTCAGGCCCTACCTAATCTTGGAGATACCTTTCTCATGAATGAGTAACCAAGGGAGATACAATTTTTAGGAGTTAGTGCATGTCTAATGCAAGATTAATCACCATATTATGAGAGCCAATGCTATCATCCAGCAAAAAATACTCGTTTTCGCCCAACGTGGGGCTCGAACCCACGACCCTGAGATTAAGAGTCTCATGCTCTACCGACTGAGCTAGCCGGGCTCCCACTTAAATATGGTATGCAGACTCATCATTTTTTATTAAGGAAAACCGTTTCTGGATATTCCTCTGCTCTTGTTTTGCAAGGAACTTCACTTTTATACATCCTTCAGAGGAAAGAATGTCAAGTAAAATAAGACGAAATGAAAATGGAAGGTGTGAAATTTTCATTTTGAGATTGCATAAGAAATCAAATTCCTCTCACGTGCTATAGAATACCTAAACACTTTTGATTAAACCACTTTAGTTGTTATAATGACACCAAATTTGAAAGCCATCTGTGACTTTTCTGTTCTTACTCTGCAACAACCATGGCAATTACAAGTTAAAAAGTAAAATGTATGCAAATTTTGGAATGGAGAATGCGGGCATCGATCCCGCTACCTCTCACATGCTAAGCGAGCGCTCTACCATTTGAGCTAATTCCCCTGTGTGCTCACTCAGCATCACATTTCAAAAGTAACGTTACTGCTGTCCACACTTTATTTTAAGTCTAATTGCCCATAACATGAGTGTTCAGTTCACTCCTAACTGATGCATTAACTACACCTAGGGGATGTTTTACATTTCAGGTTGGCATGTTTAGTACTTGAATAGGAGTGATATCACTGCATGTTAACCTAGACTCAGGCCCTACCTAATCTTGGAGATACATTTCTCATGAATGAGTAACCAAGGGAGATACAATTTTTAGGAGTTAGTGCATGTCTAATGCAAGATTAATCACCATATTATGAGAGCCAATGCTATCATCCAGCAAAAAATACTCGTTTTCGCCCAACGTGGGGCTCGAACCCACGACCCTGAGATTAAGAGTCTCATGCTCTACCGACTGAGCTAGCCGGGCTCCCACTTAAATATGGTATGCAGACTCATCATTTTTTATTAAGGAAAACTGTTTCTGGATATTCCTCTGCTCTTGTTTTGCAAGGAACTTCACTTTTATACATCCTTCAGAGGAAAGAATGTCAAGTAAAATAAGACGAAATGAAAATGGAAGGTGTGAAATTTTCATTTTGAGATTGCATAAGAAATCAAATTCCTCTCACGTGCTATAGAATACCTAAACACTTTTGATTAAACCACTTTAGTTGTTATAATGACACCAAATTTGAAAGCCATCTGTGACTTTTCTGTTCTTACTCTGCAACAACCATGGCAATTACAAGTTAAAAAGTAAAATGTATGCAAATATTTATAATGGAGAATGCGGGCATCGATCCCGCTACCTCTCGCATGCTAAGCGAGCGCTCTACCATTTGAGCTAATTCCCCTGTGTGCTCACTCAGCATCACATTTCAAAAGTAACGTTACTGCTGTCCACACTTTATTTTAAGTCTAATTGCCCATAACATGAGTGTTCAGTTCACTCCTAACTGATGCCTTAACTACACCTAGGGGATGTTTTACACTTCAGGTTGGCATGTTTAGTACTTGAATAGGAGTGATATCACTGTATGTTAACCTAGACTCAGGCCCTACCTAATCTTGGAGATACATTTCTCATGAATGAGTAACCAAGGGAGATACAATTTTTAGGAGTTAGTGCATGTCTAATGCAAGATTAATCACCATATTATGAGAGCCAATGCAATCATCCAGCAAAAAATAATCGTTTTCGCCCAACGTGGGGCTCGAACCCACGACCCTGATATTAAGAGTCTCATGCTCTACCGACTGAGCTAGCCGGGCTCCCACTTAAATATGGTATGCAGACTCATCATTTTTTATTAAGGAAAACCGTTTCTGGATATTCCTCTGCTCTTGTTTTGCAAGGAACTTCACTTTTATACATCCTTCAGAGGAAAGAATGTCAAGTAAAATAAGACGAAATGAAAATGGAAGGTGTGAAATTTTCATTTTGAGATTGCATAAGAAATCAAATTCCTCTCACGTGCTATAGAATGCCTAAACACTTTTGATTAAACCACTTTAGTTGTTATAATGACACCAAATTTGAAAGCCATCTGTGACTTTTCTGTTCTTACTCTTCAACAACCATGGCAATTACAAGTTAAAAAGTAAAATGTATGCAAATTTTAGAATGGAGAATGCGGGCATCGATCCCGCTACCTCTCGCATGCTAAGCGAGCGCTCTACCATTTGAGCTAATTCCCCTGTGTGCTCACTCAGCATCACATTTCAAAAGTAACGTTACTGCTGTCCACACTTTATTTTAAGTCTAATTGCCCATAACATGAGTGTTCAGTTCACTCCTAACTGATGCCTTAACTACACCTAGGGGATGTTTTACACTTCAGGTTGGCATGTTTAGTACTTGAATAGGAGTGATATCACTGCATGTTAACCTAGACTCAGGCCCTACCTAATCTTGGAGATACCTTTCTCATGAATGAGTAACCAAGGGAGATACAATTTTTAGGAGTTAGTGCATGTCTAATGCAAGATTAATCACCATATTATGAGAGCCAATGCTATCATCCAGCAAAAAATACTCGTTTTCGCCCAACGTGGGGCTCGAACCCACAACCCTGAGATTAAGAGTCTCATGCTCTACCGACTGAGCTAGCCGGGCTCCCACTTAAATATGGTATGCAGACTCATCATTTTTTATTAAGGAAAACCGTTTCTGGATATTCCTCTGCTCTTGTTTTGCAAGGAACTTCACTTTTATACATCCTTCAGAGGAAAGAATGTCAAGTAAAATAAGACGAAATGAAAATGGAAGGTGTGAAATTTTCATTTTGAGATTGCATAAGAAATCAAATTCCTCTCACGTGCTATAGAATACCTAAACACTTTTGATTAAACCACTTTAGTTGTTATAATGACACCAAATTTGAAAGCCATCTGTGACTTTTCTGTTCTTACTCTGCAACAACCATGGCAATTACAAGTTAAAAAGTAAAATGTATGCAAATTTTGGAATGGAGAATGCGGGCATCGATCCCGCTACCTCTCACATGCTAAGCGAGCGCTCTACCATTTGAGCTAATTCCCCTGTGTGCTCACTCAGCATCACATTTCAAAAGTAACGTTACTGCTGTCCACACTTTATTTTAAGTCTAATTGCCCATAACATGAGTGTTCAGTTCACTCCTAACTGATGCATTAACTACACCTAGGGGATGTTTTACATTTCAGGTTGGCATGTTTAGTACTTGAATAGGAGTGATATCACTGCATGTTAACCTAGACTCAGGCCCTACCTAATCTTGGAGATACATTTCTCATGAATGAGTAACCAAGGGAGATACAATTTTTAGGAGTTAGTGCATGTCTAATGCAAGATTAATCACCATATTATGAGAGCCAATGCTATCATCCAGCAAAAAATACTCGTTTTCGCCCAACGTGGGGCTCGAACCCACGACCCTGAGATTAAGAGTCTCATGCTCTACCAACTGAGCTAGCCGGGCTCCCACTTAAATATGGTATGCAGACTCATCATTTTTTATTAAGGAAAACTGTTTCTGGATATTCCTCTGCTCTTGTTTTGCAAGGAACTTCACTTTTATACATCCTTCAGAGGAAAGAATGTCAAGTAAAATAAGACGAAATGAAAATGGAAGGTGTGAAATTTTCATTTTGAGATTGCATAAGAAATCAAATTCCTCTCACGTGCTATAGAATACCTAAACACTTTTGATTAAACCACTTTAGTTGTTATAATGACACAAAATTTGAAAGCCATCTGTGACTTTTCTGTTCTTACTCTTCAACAACCATGGCAATTACAAGTTAAAAAGTAAAATGTATGCAAATTTTAGAATGGAGAATGCGGGCATCGATCCCGCTACCTCTCGCATGCTAAGCGAGCGCTCTACCATTTGAGCTAATTCCCCTGTGTGCTCACTCAGCATCACATTTCAAAAGTAACGTTACTGCTGTCCACACTTTATTTTAAGTCTAATTGCCCATAACATGAGTGTTCAGTTCACTCCTAACTGATGCCTTAACTACACCTAGGGGATGTTTTACACTTCAGGTTGGCATGTTTAGTACTTGAATAGGAGTGATATCACTGCATGTTAACCTAGACTCAGGCCCTACCTAATCTTGGAGATACCTTTCTCATGAATGAGTAACCAAGGGAGATACAATTTTTAGGAGTTAGTGCATGTCTAATGCAAGATTAATCACCATATTATGAGAGCCAATGCTATCATCCAGCAAAAAATACTCGTTTTCGCCCAACGTGGGGCTCGAACCCACGACCCTGAGATTAAGAGTCTCATGCTCTACCGACTGAGCTAGCCGGGCTCCCACTTAAATATGGTATCCAGACTCATCATTTTTTATTAAGGAAAACCGTTTCTGGATATTCCTCTGCTCTTGTTTTGCAAGGAACTTCACTTTTATACATCCTTCAGAGGAAAGAATGTCAAGTAAAATAAGACGAAATGAAAATGGAAGGTGTGAAATTTTCATTTTGAGATTGCATAAGAAATCAAATTCCTCTCACGTGCTATAGAATACCTAAACACTTTTGATTAAACCACTTTAGTTGTTATAATGACACCAAATTTGAAAGCCATCTGTGACTTTTCTGTTCTTACTCTGCAACAACCATGGCAATTACAAGTTAAAAAGTAAAATGTATGCAAATTTTGGAATGGAGAATGCGGGCATCGATCCCGCTACCTCTCACATGCTAAGCGAGCGCTCTACCATTTGAGCTAATTCCCCTGTGTGCTCACTCAGCATCACATTTCAAAAGTAACGTTACTGCTGTCCACACTTTATTTTAAGTCTAATTGCCCATAACATGAGTGTTCAGTTCACTCCTAACTGATGCATTAACTACACCTAGGGGATGTTTTACATTTCAGGTTGGCATGTTTAGTACTTGAATAGGAGTGATATCACTGCATGTTAACCTAGACTCAGGCCCTACCTAATCTTGGAGATACATTTCTCATGAATGAGTAACCAAGGGAGATACAATTTTTAGGAGTTAGTGCATGTCTAATGCAAGATTAATCACCATATTATGAGAGCCAATGCTATCATCCAGCAAAAAATACTCGTTTTCGCCCAACGTGGGGCTCGAACCCACGACCCTGAGATTAAGAGTCTCATGCTCTACCGACTGAGCTAGCCGGGCTCCCACTTAAATATGGTATGCAGACTCATCATTTTTTATTAAGGAAAACTGTTTCTGGATATTCCTCTGCTCTTGTTTTGCAAGGAACTTCACTTTTATACATCCTTCAGAGGAAAGAATGTCAAGTAAAATAAGACGAAATGAAAATGGAAGGTGTGAAATTTTCATTTTGAGATTGCATAAGAAATCAAATTCCTCTCACGTGCTATAGAATACCTAAACACTTTTGATTAAACCACTTTAGTTGTTATAATGACACCAAATTTGAAAGCCATCTGTGACTTTTCTGTTCTTACTCTGCAACAACCATGGCAATTACAAGTTAAAAAGTAAAATGTATGCAAATTTTAAAATGGAGAATGCGGGCATCGATCCCGCTACCTCTCGCATGCTAAGCGAGCGCTCTACCATTTGAGCTAATTCCCCTGTGTGCTCACTCAGCATCACATTTCAAAAGTAACGTTACTGCTGTCCACACTTTATTTTAAGTCTAATTGCCCATAACATGAGTGTTCAGTTCACTCCTAACTGATGCCTTAACTACACCTAGGGGATGTTTTACACTTCAGGTTGGCATGTTTAGTACTTGAATAGGAGTGATATCACTGTATGTTAACCTAGACTCAGGCCCTACCTAATCTTGGAGATACATTTCTCATGAATGAGTAACCAAGGGAGATACAATTTTTAGGAGTTAGTGCATGTCTAATGCAAGATTAATCACCATATTATGAGAGCCAATGCAATCATCCAGCAAAAAATACTCGTTTTCGCCCAACGTGGGGCTCGAACCCACGACCCTGATATTAAGAGTCTCATGCTCTACCGACTGAGCTAGCCGGGCTCCCACTTAAATATGGTATGCAGACTCATCATTTTTTATTAAGGAAAACCGTTTCTGGATATTCCTCTGCTCTTGTTTTGCAAGGAACTTCACTTTTATACATCCTTCAGAGGAAAGAATGTCAAGTAAAATAAGACGAAATGAAAATGGAAGGTGTGAAATTTTCATTTTGAGATTGCATAAGAAATCAAATTCCTCTCACGTGCTATAGAATACCTAAACACTTTTGATTAAACCACTTTAGTTGTTATAATGACACCAAATTTGAAAGCCATCTGTGACTTTTCTGTTCTTACTCTTCAACAACCATGGCAATTACAAGTTAAAAAGTAAAATGTATGCAAATTTTAGAATGGAGAATGCGGGCATCGATCCCGCTACCTCTCGCATGCTAAGCGAGCGCTCTACCATTTGAGCTAATTCCCCTGTGTGCTCACTCAGCATCACATTTCAAAAGTAACGTTACTGCTGTCCACACTTTATTTTAAGTCTAATTGCCCATAACATGAGTGTTCAGTTCACTCCTAACTGATGCCTTAACTACACCTAGGGGATGTTTTACACTTCAGGTTGGCATGTTTAGTACTTGAATAGGAGTGATATCACTGCATGTTAACCTAGACTCAGGCCCTACCTAATCTTGGAGATACCTTTCTCATGAATGAGTAACCAAGGGAGATACAATTTTTAGGAGTTAGTGCATGTCTAATGCAAGATTAATCACCATATTATGAGAGCCAATGCTATCATCCAGCAAAAAATACTCGTTTTCGCCCAACGTGGGGCTCGAACCCACGACAATGATATTAAGAGTCTCATGCTCTACCGACTGCGCTAGCCGGGCTCCCACTTAAATATGGTATGCAGACTCATCATTTTTTATTAAGGAAAACCGTTTCTGGATATTCCTCTGCTCTTGTTTTGCAAGGAACTTCACTTTTATACATCCTTCAGAGGAAAGAATGTCAAGTAAAATAAGACGAAATGAAAATGGAAGGTGTGAAATTTTCATTTTGAGATTGCATAAGAAATCAAATTCCTCTCACGTGCTATAGAATACCTAAACACTTTTGATTAAACCACTTTAGTTGTTATAATGACACCAAATTTGAAAGCCATCTGTGACTTTTCTGTTCTTACTCTGCAACAACCATGGCAATTACAAGTTAAAAAGTAAAATGTATGCAAATTTTAAAATGGAGAATGCGGGCATCGATCCCGCTACCTCTCGCATGCTAAGCGAGCGCTCTACCATTTGAGCTAATTCCCCTGTGTGCTCACTCAGCATCACATTTCAAAAGTAACGTTACTGCTGTCCACACTTTATTTTAAGTCTAATTGCCCATAACATGAGTGTTCAGTTCACTCCTAACTGATGCCTTAACTACACCTAGGGGATGTTTTACACTTCAGGTTGGCATGTTTAGTACTTGAATAGGAGTGATATCACTGTATGTTAACCTAGACTCAGGCCCTACCTAATCTTGGAGATACATTTCTCATGAATGAGTAACCAAGGGAGATACAATTTTTAGGAGTTAGTGCATGTCTAATGCAAGATTAATCACCATATTATGAGAGCCAATGCAATCATCCAGCAAAAAATACTCGTTTTCGCCCAACGTGGGGCTCGAACCCACGACCCTGATATTAAGAGTCTCATGCTCTACCGACTGAGCTAGCCGGGCTCCCACTTAAATATGGTATGCAGACTCATCATTTTTTATTAAGGAAAACCGTTTCTGGATATTCCTCTGCTCTTGTTTTGCAAGGAACTTCACTTTTATACATCCTTCAGAGGAAAGAATGTCAAGTAAAATAAGACGAAATGAAAATGGAAGGTGTGAAATTTTCATTTTGAGATTGCATAAGAAATCAAATTCCTCTCACGTGCTATAGAATACCTAAACACTTTTGATTAAACCACTTTAGTTGTTATAATGACACCAAATTTGAAAGCCATCTGTGACTTTTCTGTTCTTACTCTTCAACAACCATGGCAATTACAAGTTAAAAAGTAAAATGTATGCAAATTTTAGAATGGAGAATGCGGGCATCGATCCCGCTACCTCTCGCATGCTAAGCGAGCGCTCTACCATTTGAGCTAATTCCCCTGTGTGCTCACTCAGCATCACATTTCAAATGTAACGTTACTGCTGTCCACACTTTATTTTAAGTCTAATTGCCCATAACATGAGTGTTCAGTTCACTCCTAACTGATGCCTTAACTACACCTAGGGGATGTTTTACACTTCAGGTTGGCATGTTTAGTACTTGAATAGGAGTGATATCACTGCATGTTAACCTAGACTCAGGCCCTACCTAATCTTGGAGATACCTTTCTCATGAATGAGTAACCTAGGGAGATACAATTTTTAGGAGTTAGTGCATGTCTAATGCAAGATTAATCACCATATTATGAGAGCCAATGCTATCATCCAGCAAAAAATACTCGTTTTCGCCCAACGTGGGGCTCGAACAGCCCTGAGATTAAGAGTCTCATGCTCTACCGACTGAGCTAGCCGGGCTCCCACTTAAATATGGTATGCAGACTCATCATTTTTTATTAAGGAAAACCGTTTCTGGATATTCCTCTGCTCTTGTTTTGCAAGGAACTTCACTTTTATACATCCTTCAGAGGAAAGAATGTCAAGTAAAATAAGACGAAATGAAAATGGAAGGTGTGAAATTTTCATTTTGAGATTGCATAAGAAATCAAATTCCTCTCACGTGCTATAGAATACCTAAACACTTTTGATTAAACCACTTTAGTTGTTATAATGACACCAAATTTGAAAGCCATCTGTGACTTTTCTGTTCTTACTCTGCAACAACCATGGCAATTACAAGTTAAAAAGTAAAATGTATGCAAATTTTGGAATGGAGAATACGGGCATCGATCCCGCTACCTCTCACATGCTAAGCGAGCGCTCTACCATTTGAGCTAATTCCCCTGTGTGCTCACTCAGCATCACATTTCAAAAGTAACGTTACTGCTGTCCACACTTTATTTTAAGTCTAATTGCCCATAACATGAGTGTTCAGTTCACTCCTAACTGATGCATTAACTACACCTAGGGGATGTTTTACATTTCAGGTTGGCATGTTTAGTACTTGAATAGGAGTGATATCACTGCATGTTAACCTAGACTCAGGCCCTACCTAATCTTGGAGATACATTTCTCATGAATGAGTAACCAAGGGAGATACAATTTTTAGGAGTTAGTGCATGTCTAATGCAAGATTAATCACCATATTATGAGAGCCAATGCTATCATCCAGCAAAAAATACTCGTTTTCGCCCAACGTGGGGCTCGAACCCACGACCCTGAGATTAAGAGTCTCATGCTCTACCGACTGAGCTAGCCGGGCTCCCACTTAAATATGGTATGCAGACTCATCATTTTTTATTAAGGAAAACTGTTTCTGGATATTCCTCTGCTCTTGTTTTGCAAGGAACTTCACTTTTATACATCCTTCAGAGGAAAGAATGTCAAGTAAAATAAGACGAAATGAAAATGGAAGGTGTGAAATTTTCATTTTGAGATTGCATAAGAAATCAAATTCCTCTCACGTGCTATAGAATACCTAAACACTTTTGATTAAACCACTTTAGTTGTTATAATGACACCAAATTTGAAAGCCATCTGTGACTTTTCTGTTCTTACTCTGCAACAACCATGGCAATTACAAGTTAAAAAGTAAAATGTATGCAAATTTTAAAATGGAGAATGCGGGCATCGATCCCGCTACCTCTCGCATGCTAAGCGAGCGCTCTACCATTTGAGCTAATTCCCCTGTGTGCTCACTCAGCATCACATTTCAAAAGTAACGTTACTGCTGTCCACACTTTATTTTAAGTCTAATTGCCCATAACATGAGTGTTCAGTTCACTCCTAACTGATGCCTTAACTACACCTAGGGGATGTTTTACACTTCAGGTTGGCATGTTTAGTACTTGAATAGGAGTGATATCACTGTATGTTAACCTAGACTCAGGCCCTACCTAATCTTGGAGATACATTTCTCATGAATGAGTAACCAAGGGAGATACAATTTTTAGGAGTTAGTGCATGTCTAATGCAAGATTAATCACCATATTATGAGAGCCAATGCAATCATCCAGCAAAAAATACTTGTTTTCGCCCAACGTGGGGCTCGAACCCACGACCCTGATATTAAGAGTCTCATGCTCTACCGACTGAGCTAGCCGGGCTCCCACTTAAATATGGTATGCAGACTCATCATTTTTTATTAAGGAAAACCGTTTCTGGATATTCCTCTGCTCTTGTTTTGCAAGGAACTTCACTTTTATACATCCTTCAGAGGAAAGAATGTCAAGTAAAATAAGACGAAATGAAAATGGAAGGTGTGAAATTTTCATTTTGAGATTGCATAAGAAATCAAATTCCTCTCACGTGCTATAGAATACCTAAACACTTTTGATTAAACCACTTTAGTTGTTATAATGACACCAAATTTGAAAGCCATCTGTGACTTTTCTGTTCTTACTCTGCAACAACTATGGCAATTACAAGTTAAAAAGTAAAATGTATGCAAATTTTAAAATGGAGAATGCGGGCATCGATCCCGCTACCTCTCGCATGCTAAGCGAGCGCTCTACCATTTGAGCTAATTCCCCTGTGTGCTCACTCAGCATCACATTTCAAAAGTAACGTTACTGCTGTCCACACTTTATTTTAAGTCTAATTGCCCATAACATGAGTGTTCAGTTCACTCCTAACTGATGCAATAACTACACCTAGGGGATGTTTTACATTTCAGGTTGGCATGTTTAGTACTTGAATAGGAGTGATATCACTGCATGTTAACCTAGACTCAGGCCCTACCTAATCTTGGAGATACATTTCTCATGAATGAGTAACCAAGGGAGATACAATTTTTAGGAGTTAGTGCATGTCTAATGCAAGATTAATCACCATATTATGAGAGCCAATGCAATCATCCAGCAAAAAATACTCGTTTTCGCCCAACGTGGGGCTCGAACCCACGACCCTGATATTAAGAGTCTCATGCTCTACCGACTGAGCTAGCCGGGCTCCCACTTAAATATGGTATGCAGACTCATCATTTTTTATTAAGGAAAACCGTTTCTGGATATTCCTCTGCTCTTGTTTTGCAAGGAACTTCACTTTTATACATCCTTCAGAGGAAAGAATGTCAAGTAAAATAAGACGAAATGAAAATGGAAGGTGTGAAATTTTCATTTTGAGATTGCATAACAAATCAAATTCCTCTCACGTGCTATAGAATACCTAAACACTTTTGATTAAACCACTTTAGTTGTTATAATGACACCAAATTTGAAAGCCATCTGTGACTTTTCTGTTCTTACTCTTCAACAACCATGGCAATTACAAGTTAAAAAGTAAAATGTATGCAAATTTTAGAATGGAGAATGCGGGCATCGATCCCGCTACCTCTCGCATGCTAAGCGAGCACTCTACCATTTGAGCTAATTACCCTGTGTGCTCACTCAGCATCACATTTCAAAAGTAACGTTACTGCTGTCCACACTTTATTTTAAGTCTAATTGCCCATAACATGAGTGTTCAGTTCACTCCTAACTGATGCCTTAACTACACCTAGGGGATGTTTTACACTTCAGGTTGGCATGTTTAGTACTTGAATAGGAGTGATATCACTGCATGTTAACCTAGACTCAGGCCCTACCTAATCTTGGAGATACCTTTCTCATGAATGAGTAACCAAGGGAGATACAATTTTTAGGAGTTAGTGCATGTCTAATGCAAGATTAATCACCATATTATGAGAGCCAATGCTATCATCCAGCAAAAAATACTCGTTTTCGCCCAACGTGGGGCTCGAACCCACGACCCTGAGATTAAGAGTCTCATGCTCTACCGACTGAGCTAGCCGGGCTCCCACTTAAATATGGTATGCAGACTCATCATTTTTTATTAAGGAAAACCGTTTCTGGATATTCCTCTGCTCTTGTTTTGCAAGGAACTTCACTTTTATACATCCTTCAGAGGAAAGAATGTCAAGTAAAATAAGACGAAATGAAAATGGAAGGTGTGAAATTTTCATTTTGAGATTGCATAAGAAATCAAATTCCTCTCACGTGCTATAGAATACCTAAACACTTTTGATTAAACCACTTTAGTTGTTATAATGACACCAAATTTGAAAGCCATCTGTGACTTTTCTGTTCTTACTCTGCAACAACCATGGCAATTACAAGTTAAAAAGTAAAATGTATGCAAATTTTGGAATGGAGAATGCGGGCATCGATCCCGCTACCTCTCACATGCTAAGCGAGCGCTCTACCATTTGAGCTAATTCCCCTGTGTGCTCACTCAGCATCACATTTCAAAAGTAACGTTACTGCTGTCCACACTTTATTTTAAGTCTAATTGCCCATAACATGAGTGTTCAGTTCACTCCTAACTGATGCATTAACTACACCTAGGGGATGTTTTACATTTCAGGTTGGCATGTTTAGTACTTGAATAGGAGTGATATCACTGCATGTTAACCTAGACTCAGGCCCTACCTAATCTTGGAGATACATTTCTCATGAATGAGTAACCAAGGGAGATACAATTTTTAGGAGTTAGTGCATGTCTAATGCAAGATTAATCACCATATTATGAGAGCCAATGCTATCATCCAGCAAAAAATACTCGTTTTCGCCCAACGTGGGGCTCGAACCCACGACCCTGAGATTAAGAGTCTCATGCTCTACCGACTGAGCTAGCCGGGCTCCCACTTAAATATGGTATGCAGACTCATCATTTTTTATTAAGGAAAACTGTTTCTGGATATTCCTCTGCTCTTGTTTTGCAAGGAACTTCACTTTTATACATCCTTCAGAGGAAAGAATGTCAAGTAAAATAAGACGAAATGAAAATGGAAGGTGTGAAATTTTCATTTTGAGATTGCATAAGAAATCAAATTCCTCTCACGTGCTATAGAATACCTAAACACTTTTGATTAAACCACTTTAGTTGTTATAATGACACCAAATTTGAAAGCCATCTGTGACTTTTCTGTTCTTACTCTGCAACAACCATGGCAATTACAAGTTAAAAAGTAAAATGTATGCAAATTTTAAAATGGAGAATGCGGGCATCGATCCCGCTACCTCTCACATGCTAAGCGAGCGCTCTACCATTTGAGCTAATTCCCCTGTGTGCTCACTCAGCATCACATTTCAAAAGTAACGTTACTGCTGTCCACACTTTATTTTAAGTCTAATTGCCCATAACATGAGTGTTCAGTTCACTCCTAACTGATGCATTAACTACACCTAGGGGATGTTTTACATTTCAGGTTGGCATGTTTAGTACTTGAATAGGAGTGATATCACTGCATGTTAACCTAGACTCAGGCCCTACCTAATCTTGGAGATACATTTCTCATGAATGAGTAACCAAGGGAGATACAATTTTTAGGAGTTAGTGCATGTCTAATGCAAGATTAATCACCATATTATGAGAGCCAATGCTATCATCCAGCAAAAAATACTCGTTTTCGCCCAACGTGGGGCTCGAACCCACGACCCTGAGATTAAGAGTCTCATGCTCTACCGACTGAGCTAGCCGGGCTCCCACTTAAATATGGTATGCAGACTCATCATTTTTTATTAAGGAAAACTGTTTCTGGATATTCCTCTGCTCTTGTTTTGCAAGGAACTTCACTTTTATACATCCTTCAGAGGAAAGAATGTCAAGTAAAATAAGACGAAATGAAAATGGAAGGTGTGAAATTTTCATTTTGAGATTGCATAAGAAATCAAATTCCTCTCACGTGCTATAGAATACCTAAACACTTTTGATTAAACCACTTTAGTTGTTATAATGACACCAAATTTGAAAGCCATCTGTGACTTTTCTGTTCTTACTCTGCAACAACTATGGCAATTACAAGTTAAAAAGTAAAATGTATGCAAATTTTAAAATGGAGAATGCGGGCATCGATCCCGCTACCTCTCGCATGCTAAGCGAGCGCTCTACCATTTGAGCTAATTCCCCTGTGTGCTCACTCAGCATCACATTTCAAAAGTAACGTTACTGCTGTCCACACTTTATTTTAAGTCTAATTGCCCATAACATGAGTGTTCAGTTCACTCCTAACTGATGCCTTAACTACACCTAGGGGATGTTTTACACTTCAGGTTGGCATGTTTAGTACTTGAATAGGAGTGATATCACTGTATGTTAACCTAGACTCAGGCCCTACCTAATCTTGGAGATACATTTCTCATGAATGAGTAACCAAGGGAGATACAATTTTTAGGAGTTAGTGCATGTCTAATGCAAGATTAATCACCATATTATGAGAGCCAATGCAATCATCCAGCAAAAAATACTCGTTTTCGCCAAACGTGGGGCTCGAACCCACGACCCTGATATTAAGAGTCTCATGCTCTACCGACTGAGCTAGCCGGGCTCCCACTTAAATATGGTATGCAGACTCATCATTTTTTATTAAGGAAAACCGTTTCTGGATATTCCTCTGCTCTTGTTTTGCAAGGAACTTCACTTTTATACATCCTTCAGAGGAAAGAATGTCAAGTAAAATAAGACGAAATGAAAATGGAAGGTGTGAAATTTTCATTTTGAGATTGCATAAGAAATCAAATTCCTCTCACGTGCTATAGAATACCTAAACACTTTTGATTAAACCACTTTAGTTGTTATAATGACACCAAATTTGAAAGCCATCTGTGACTTTTCTGTTCTTACTCTGCAACAACCATGGCAATTACAAGTTAAAAAGTAAAATGTATGCAAATTTTAAAATGGAGAATGCGGGCATCGATCCCGCTACCTCTCGCATGCTAAGCGAGCGCTCTACCATTTGAGCTAATTCCCCTGTGTGCTCACTCAGCATCACATTTCAAAAGTAACGTTACTGCTGTCCACACTTTATTTTAAGTCTAATTGCCCATAACATGAGTGTTCAGTTCACTCCTAACTGATGCATTAACTACACCTAGGGGATGTTTTACATTTCAGGTTGGCATGTTTAGTACTTGAATAGGAGTGATATCACTGCATGTTAACCTAGACTCAGGCCCTACCTAATCTTGGAGATACATTTCTCATGAATGAGTAACCAAGGGAGATTCAATTTTTAGGAGTTAGTGCATGTCTAATGCAAGATTAATCACCATATTATGAGAGCCAATGCTATCATCCAGCAAAAAATACTGGTTTTCGCCCAACGTGGGGCTCGAACCCACGACCCTGAGATTAAGAGTCTCATGCTCTACCGACTGAGCTAGCCGGGCTCCCACTTAAATATGGTATGCAGACTCATCATTTTTTATTAAGGAAAACTGTTTCTGGATATTCCTCTGCTCTTGTTTTGCAAGGAACTTCACTTTTATACATCCTTCAGAGGAAAGAATGTCAAGTAAAATAAGACGAAATGAAAATGGAAGGTGTGAAATTTTCATTTTGAGATTGCATAAGAAATCAAATTCCTCTCACGTGCTATAGAATACCTAAACACTTTTGATTAAACCACTTTAGTTGTTATAATGACACCAAATTTGAAAGCCATCTGTGACTTTTCTGTTCTTACTCTGCAACAACCATGGCAATTACAAGTTAAAAAGTAAAATGTATGCAATTTTTAAAATGGAGAATGCGGGCATCGATCCCGCTACCTCTCACATGCTAAGCGAGCGCTCTACCATTTGAGCTAATTCCCCTGTGTGCTCACTAAGCATCACATTTCAAAAGTAACGTTACTGCTGTCCACACTTTATTTTAAGTCTAATTGCCCATAACATGAGTGTTCAGTTCACTCCTAACTGATGCATTAACTACACCTAGGGGATGTTTTACATTTCAGGTTGGCATGTTTAGTACTTGAATAGGAGTGATATCACTGCATGTTAACCTAGACTCAGGCCCTACCTAATCTTGGAGATACATTTCTCATGAATGAGTAACCAAGGGAGATACAATTTTTAGGAGTTAGTGCATGTCTAATGCAAGATTAATCACCATATTATGAGAGCCAATGCTATCATCCAGCAAAAAATACTCGTTTTCGCCCAACGTGGGGCTCGAACCCACGACCCTGAGATTAAGAGTCTCATGCTCTACCGACTGAGCTAGCCGGGCTCCCACTTAAATATGGTATGCAGACTCATCATTTTTTATTAAGGAAAACTGTTTCTGGATATTCCTCTGCTCTTGTTTTGCAAGGAACTTCACTTTTATACATCCTTCAGAGGAAAGAATGTCAAGTAAAATAAGACGAAATGAAAATGGAAGGTGTGAAATTTTCATTTTGAGATTGCATAAGAAATCAAATTCCTCTCACGTGCTATAGAATACCTAAACACTTTTGATTAAACCACTTTAGTTGTTATAATGACACCAAATTTGAAAGCCATCTGTGACTTTTCTGTTCTTACTCTGCAACAACCATGGCAATTACAAGTTAAAAAGTAAAATGTATGCAAATTTTAAAATGGAGAAGGCGGGCATCGATCCCGCTACCTCTCGCATGCTAAGCGAGCGCTCTACCATTTGAGCTAATTCCCCTGTGTACTCACTCAGCATCACATTTCAAAAGTAACGTTACTGCTGTCCACACTTTATTTTAAGTCTAATTGCCCATAACATGAGTGTTCAGTTCACTCCTAACTGATGCCTTAACTACACCTAGGGGATGTTTTACACTTCAGGTTGGCATGTTTAGTACATGAATAGGAGTGATATCACTGTATGTTAACCTAGACTCAGGCCCTACCTAATCTTGGAGATACATTTCTCATGAATGAGTAACCAAGGGAGATACAATTTTTAGGAGTTAGTGCATGTCTAATGCAAGATTAATCACCATATTATGAGAGCCAATGCAATCATCCAGCAAAAAATACTCGTTTTCGCCAAACGTGGGGCTCGAACCCACGACCCTGATATTAAGAGTCTCATGCTCTACCGACTGAGCTAGCCGGGCTCCCACTTAAATATGGTATGCAGACTCATCATTTTTTATTAAGGAAAACCGTTTCTGGATATTCCTCTGCTCTTGTTTTGCAAGGAACTTCACTTTTATACATCCTTCAGAGGAAAGAATGTCAAGTAAAATAAGACGAAATGAAAATGGAAGGTGTGAAATTTTCATTTTGAGATTGCAAAAGAAATCAAATTCCTCTCACGTGCTATAGAATACCTAAACACTTTTGATTAAACCACTTTAGTTGTTATAATGACACCAAATTTGAAAGCCATCTGTGACTTTTCTGTTCTTACTCTGCAACAACCATGGCAATTACAAGTTAAAAAGTAAAATGTATGCAAATTTTAAAATGGAGAATGCGGGCATCGATCCCGCTACCTCTCGCATGCTAAGCGAGCGCTCTACCATTTGAGCTAATTCCCCTGTGTGCTCACTCAGCATCACATTTCAAAAGTAACGTTACTGCTGTCCACACTTTATTTTAAGTCTAATTGCCCATAACATGAGTGTTCAGTTCACTCCTAACTGATGCCTTAACTACACCTAGGGGATGTTTTACACTTCAGGTTGGCATGTTTAGTACTTGAATAGGAGTGATATCACTGTATGTTAACCTAGACTCAGGCCCTACCTAATCTAGGAGATACATTTCTCATGAATGAGTAACCAAGGGAGATACAATTTTTAGGAGTTAGTGCATGTCTAATGCAAGATTAATCACCATATTATGAGAGCCAATGCAATCATCCAGCAAAAAATACTCGTTTTCGCCCAAAGTGGGGCTCGAACCCACGACCCTGATATTAAGAGTCTCATGCTCTACCGACTGAGCTAGCCGGGCTCCCACTTAAATATGGTATGCAGACTCATCATTTTTTATTAAGGAAAACCGTTTCTGGATATTCCTCTGCTCTTGTTTTGCAAGGAACTTCACTTTTATACATCCTTCAGAGGAAAGAATGTCAAGTAAAATAAGACGAAATGAAAATGGAAGGTGTGAAATTTTCATTTTGAGATTGCATAAGAAATCAAATTCCTCTCACGTGCTATAGAATACCTAAACACTTTTGATTAAACCACTTTAGTTGTTATAATGACACCAAATTTGAAAGCCATCTGTGACTTTTCTGTTCTTACTCTTCAACAAC
Organism: Triturus cristatus; assembly: GCF_964204655.1. Taxonomy (NCBI): domain Eukaryota; kingdom Metazoa; phylum Chordata; class Amphibia; order Caudata; family Salamandridae; genus Triturus; species Triturus cristatus. The sequence continues at coordinate 121,858,546 of NC_140585.1, read as the reverse complement.
CATGGCAATTACAAGTTAAAAAGTAAAATGTATGCAAATTTTAGAATGGAGAATGCGGGCATCGATCCCGCTACCTCTCGCATGCTAAGCGAGCGCTCTACCATTTGAGCTAATTCCCCTGTGTGCTCACTCAGCATCACATTTCAAAAGTAACGTTACTGCTGTCCACACTTTATTTTAAGTCTAATTGCCCATAACATGAGTGTTCAGTTCACTCCTAACTGATGCCTTAACTACACCTAGGGGATGTTTTACACTTCAGGTTGGCATGTTTAGTACTTGAATAGGAGTGATATCACTGCATGTTAACCTAGACTCAGGCCCTACCTAATCTTGGAGATACCTTTCTCATGAATGAGTAACCAAGGGAGATACAATTTTTAGGAGTTAGTGCATGTCTAATGCAAGATTAATCACCATATTATGAGAGCCAATGCTATCATCCAGCAAAAAATACTCGTTTTCGCCCAACGTGGGGCTCGAACCCACGACCCTGATATTAAGAGTCTCATGCTCTACCGACTGAGCTAGCCGGGCTCCCACTTAAATATGGTATGCAGACTCATCAATTTTTATTAAGGAAAACCGTTTCTGGATATTCCTCTGCTCTTGTTTTGCAAGGAACTTCACTTTTATACATCCTTCAGAGGAAAGAATGTCAAGTAAAATAAGACGAAATGAAAATGGAAGGTGTGAAATTTTCATTTTGAGATTGCATAAGAAATCAAATTCCTCTCACGTGCTATAGAATACCTAAACACTTTTGATTAAACCACTTTAGTTGTTATAATGACACCAAATTTGAAAGCCATCTGTGACTTTTCTGTTCTTACTCTGCAACAACCATGGCAATTACAAGTTAAAAAGTAAAATGTATGCAAATTTTAGAATGGAGAATGCGGGCATCGATCCCGCTACCTCTCGCATGCTAAGCGAGCGCTCTACCATTTGAGCTAATTCTCCTGTGTGCTCACTCAGCATCACATTTCAAAAGTAACGTTACTGCTGTCCACACTTTATTTTAAGTCTAATTGCCCATAACATGAGTGTTCAGTTCACTCCTAACTGATGCCTTAACTACACCTAGGGGATGTTTTACACTTCAGGTTGGCATGTTTAGTACTTGAATAGGAGTGATATCACTGTATGTTAACCTAGACTCAGGCCCTACCTAATCTTGGAGATACATTTCTCATGAATGAGTAACCAAGGGAGATACAATTTTTAGGAGTTAGTGCATGTCTAATGCAAGATTAATCACCATATTATGAGAGCCAATGCAATCATCCAGCAAAAAATACTCGTTTTCGCCCAACGTGGGGCTCAATCCAAGACCCTGAGATTAGGAGTCTCATGCTCTACCGACTGAGCTAGCCGGGCTCCCACTTAAATATGGTATGCAGACTCATCATTTTTTATTAAGGAAAACCGTTTCTGGATATTCCTCTGCTCTTGTTTTGCAAGGAACTTCACTTTTATACATCCTTCAGAGGAAAGAATATCAAATAAAATAAGATGAAATGAAAATGGAAGGTGTGAAATTTTCATTTAGAGATTGCATAAGAAATCAAATTCCTCTCACGTGCTATAGAATACCTAAACACTTTTGATTAAACCACTTTAGTTGTTATAATGACACCAAATTTGAAAGCCATCTGTGACTTTTCTGTTCTTACTCTGCAACAACCATGGCAATTACAAGTTAAAAAGTAAAATGTATGCAAATTTTAGAATGGAGAATGCGGGCATCGATCCCGCTACCTCTCGCATGCTAAGCGAGCGCTCTACCATTTGAGCTAATTCCCCTGTGTGCTCACTCAGCATCACATTTCAAAAGTAACGTTACTGCTGTCCACACTTTATTTTAAGTCTAATTGCCCATAACATGAGTGTTCAGTTCACTCCTAACTGATGCCTTAACTACACCTAGGGGATGTTTTACACTTCAGGTTGGCATGTTTAGTACTTGAATAGGAGTGATATCACTGTATGTTAACCTAGACTCAGGCCCTACCTAATCTTGGAGATACATTTCTCATGAATGAGTAACCAAGGGAGATACAATTTTTAGGAGTTAGTGCATGTCTAATGCAAGATTAATCACCATATTATGAGAGCCAATGCTATCATCCAGCAAAAAATACTCGTTTTCGCCCAACGTGGGGCTCGAACCCACGACCCTGAGATTAAGAGTCTCATGCTCTACCGACTGAGCTAGCCGGGCTCCCACTTAAATATGGTATGCAGACTCATCATTTTTTATTAAGGAAAACTGTTTCTGGATATTCCTCTGCTCTTGTTTTGCAAGGAACTTCACTTTTATACATCCTTCAGAGGAAAGAATGTCAAGTAAAATAAGACGAAATGAAAATGGAAGGTGTGAAATTTTCATTTTGAGATTGCATAAGAAATCAAATTCCTCTCACGTGCTATAGAATACCTAAACACTTTTGATTAAACCACTTTAGTTGTTATAATGACACCAAATTTGAAAGCCATCTGTGACTTTTCTGTTCTTACTCTGCAACAACCATGGCAATTACAAGTTAAAAAGTAAAATGTATGCAAATTTTAGAATGGAGAATGCGGGCATCGATCCCACTACCTCTCGCATGCTAAGCGAGCGCTCTACCATTTGAGCTAATTCCCCTGTGTGCTCACTCAGCATCACATTTCAAAAGTAACGTTACTGCTGTCCACACTTTATTTTAAGTCTAATTGCCCATAACATGAGTGTTCAGTTCACTCCTAACTGATGCCTTAACTACACCTAGGGGATGTTTTACACTTCAGGTTGGCATGTTTAGTACTTGAATAGGAGTGATATCACTGTATGTTAACCTAGACTCAGGCCCTACCTAATCTTGGAGATACATTTCTCATGAATGAGTAACCAAGGGAGATACAATTTTTAGGAGTTAGTGCATGTCTAATGCAAGATTAATCACCATATTATGAGAGCCAATGCAATCATCCAGCAAAAAATACTCGTTTTCGCCCAACGTGGGGCTCGAACCCACGACCCTGATATTAAGAGTCTCTTGCTCTACCGACTGAGCTAGCCGGGCTCCCACTTAAATATGGTATGCAGACTCATCATTTTTTATTAAGGAAAACCGTTTCTGGATATTCCTCTGCTCTTGTTTTGCAAGGAACTTCACTTTTATACATCCTTCAGAGGAAAGAATGTCAAGTAAAATAAGACGAAATGAAAATGGAAGGTGTGAAATTTTCATTTAGAGATTGCATAAGAAATCAAATTCCTCTCACGTGCTATAGAATACCTAAACACTTTTGATTAAACCACTTTAGTTGTTATAATGACACCAAATTTGAAAGCCATCTGTGACTTTTCTGTTCTTACTCTGCAACAACCATGGCAATTACAAGTTAAAAAGTAAAATGTATGCAAATTTTAGAATGGAGAATGCGGGCATCGATCCCGCTACCTCTCGCATGCTAAGCGAGCGCTCTACCATTTGAGCTAATTCCCCTGTGTGCTCACTCAGCATCACATTTCAAAAGTAACGTTACTGCTGTCCACACTTTATTTTAAGTCTAATTGCCCATAACATGAGTGTTCAGTTCACTCCTAACTGATGCCTTAACTACACCTAGGGGATGTTTTACACTTCAGGTTGGCATGTTTAGTACTTGAATAGGAGTGATATCACTGTATGTTAACCTAGACTCAGGCCCTACCTAATCTTGGAGATACATTTCTCATGAATGAGTAACCAAGGGAGATACAATTTTTAGGAGTTAGTGCATGTCTAATGCAAGATTAATCACCATATTATGAGAGCCAATTCAATCATCCAGCAAAAAATACTCGTTTTCGCCCAACGTGGGGCTCAATCCAAGACCCTGAGATTAGGAGTCTCATGCTCTACCGACTGAGCTAGCCGGGCTCCCACTTAAATATGGTATGCAGACTCATCATTTTTTATTAAGGAAAACCGTTTCTGGATATTCCTCTGCTCTTGTTTTGCAAGGAACTTCACTTTTATACATCCTTCAGAGGAAAGAATATCAAATAAAATAAGATGAAATGAAAATGGAAGGTGTGAAATTTTCATTTAGAGATTGCATAAGAAATCAAATTCCTCTCACGTGCTATAGAATACCTAAACACTTTTGATTAAACCACTTTAGTTGTTATAATGACACCAAATTTGAAAGCCATCTGTGACTTTTCTGTTCTTACTCTGCAACAACCATGGCAATTACAAGTTAAAAAGTAAAATGTATGCAAATTTTAGAATGGAGAATGCGGGCATCGATCCCGCTACCTCTCGCATGCTAAGCGAGCGCTCTACCATTTGAGCTAATTCCCCTGTGTGCTCACTCAGCATCACATTTCAAAAGTAACGTTACTGCTGTCCACACTTTATTTTAAGTCTAATTGCCCATAACATGAGTGTTCAGTTCACTCCTAACTGATGCCTTAACTACACCTAGGGGATGTTTTACACTTCAGGTTGGCATGTTTAGTACTTGAATAGGAGTGATATCACTGTATGTTAACCTAGACTCAGGCCCTACCTAATCTTGGAGATACATTTCTCATGAATGAGTAACCAAGGGAGATACAATTTTTAGGAGTTAGTGCATGTCTAATGCAAGATTAATCACCATATTATGAGAGCCAATGCTATCATCCAGCAAAAAATACTCGTTTTCGCCCAACGTGGGGCTCGAACCCACGACCCTGAGATTAAGAGTCTCATGCTCTACCGACTGAGCTAGCCGGGCTCCCACTTAAATATGGTATGCAGACTCATCATTTTTTATTAAGGAAAACTGTTTCTGGATATTCCTCTGCTCTTGTTTTGCAAGGAACTTCACTTTTATACATCCTTCAGAGGAAAGAATGTCAAGTAAAATAAGACGAAATGAAAATGGAAGGTGTGAAATTTTCATTTTGAGATTGCATAAGAAATCAAATTCCTCTCACGTGCTATAGAATACCTAAACACTTTTGATTAAACCACTTTAGTTGTTATAATGACACCAAATTTGAAAGCCATCTGTGACTTTTCTGTTCTTACTCTGCAACAACCATGGCAATTACAAGTTAAAAAGTAAAATGTATGCAAATTTTAGAATGGAGAATGCGGGCATCGATCCCACTACCTCTCGCATGCTAAGCGAGCGCTCTACCATTTGAGCTAATTCCCCTGTGTGCTCACTCAGCATCACATTTCAAAAGTAACGTTACTGCTGTCCACACTTTATTTTAAGTCTAATTGCCCATAACATGAGTGTTCAGTTCACTCCTAACTGATGCCTTAACTACACCTAGGGGATGTTTTACACTTCAGGTTGGCATGTTTAGTACTTGAATAGGAGTGATATCACTGTATGTTAACCTAGACTCAGGCCCTACCTAATCTTGGAGATACATTTCTCATGAATGAGTAACCAAGGGAGATACAATTTTTAGGAGTTAGTGCATGTCTAATGCAAGATTAATCACCATATTATGAGAGCCAATGCAATCATCCAGCAAAAAATACTCGTTTTCGCCCAACGTGGGGCTCGAACCCACGACCCTGATATTAAGAGTCTCATGCTCTACCGACTGAGCTAGCCGGGCTCCCACTTAAATATGGTATGCAGACTCATCATTTTTTATTAAGGAAAACCGTTTCTGGATATTCCTCTGCTCTTGTTTTGCAAGGAACTTCACTTTTATACATCCTTCAGAGGAAAGAATGTCAAGTAAAATAAGACGAAATGAAAATGGAAGGTGTGAAATTTTCATTTAGAGATTGCATAAGAAATCAAATTCCTCTCACGTGCTATAGAATACCTAAACACTTTTGATTAAACCACTTTAGTTGTTATAATGACACCAAATTTGAAAGCCATCTGTGACTTTTCTGTTCTTACTCTGCAACAACCATGGCAATTACAAGTTAAAAAGTAAAATGTATGCAAATTTTAGAATGGAGAATGCGGGCATCGATCCCGCTACCTCTCGCATGCTAAGCGAGCGCTCTACCATTTGAGCTAATTCCCCTGTGTGCTCACTCAGCATCACATTTCAAAAGTAACGTTACTGCTGTCCACACTTTATTTTAAGTCTAATTGCCCATAACATGAGTGTTCAGTTCACTCCTAACTGATGCCTTAACTACACCTAGGGGATGTTTTACACTTCAGGTTGGCATGTTTAGTACTTGAATAGGAGTGATATCACTGTATGTTAACCTAGACTCAGGCCCTACCTAATCTTGGAGATACATTTCTCATGAATGAGTAACCAAGGGAGATACAATTTTTAGGAGTTAGTGCATGTCTAATGCAAGATTAATCACCATATTATGAGAGCCAATGCTATCATCCAGCAAAAAATACTCGTTTTCGCCCAACGTGGGGCTCGAACCCACGACCCTGAGATTAAGAGTCTCATGCTCTACCGACTGAGCTAGCCGGGCTCCCACTTAAATATGGTATGCAGACTCATCATTTTTTATTAAGGAAAACTGTTTCTGGATATTCCTCTGCTCTTGTTTTGCAAGGAACTTCACTTTTATACATCCTTCAGAGGAAAGAATGTCAAGTAAAATAAGACGAAATGAAAATGGAAGGTGTGAAATTTTCATTTTGAGATTGCATAAGAAATCAAATTCCTCTCACGTGCTATAGAATACCTAAACACTTTTGATTAAACCACTTTAGTTGTTATAATGACACCAAATTTGAAAGCCATCTGTGACTTTTCTGTTCTTACTCTGCAACAACTATGGCAATTACAAGTTAAAAAGTAAAATGTATGCAAATTTTAAAATGGAGAATGCGGGCATCGATCCCGCTACCTCTCGCATGCTAAGCGAGCGCTCTACCATTTGAGCTAATTCCCCTGTGTGCTCACTCAGCATCACATTTCAAAAGTAACGTTACTGCTGTCCACACTTTATTTTAAGTCTAATTGCCCATAACATGAGTGTTCAGTTCACTCCTAACTGATGCCTTAACTACACCTAGGGGATGTTTTACACTTCAGGTTGGCATGTTTAGTACTTGAATAGGAGTGATATCACTGTATGTTAACCTAGACTCAGGCCCTACCTAATCTTGGAGATACATTTCTCATGAATGAGTAACCAAGGGAGATACAATTTTTAGGAGTTAGTGCATGTCTAATGCAAGATTAATCACCATATTATGAGAGCCAATGCAATCATCCAGCAAAAAATACTCGTTTTCGCCAAACGTGGGGCTCGAACCCACGACCCTGATATTAAGAGTCTCATGCTCTACCGACTGAGCTAGCCGGGCTCCCACTTAAATATGGTATGCAGACTCATCATTTTTTATTAAGGAAAACTGTTTCTGGATATTCCTCTGCTCTTGTTTTGCAAGGAACTTCACTTTTATACATCCTTCAGAGGAAAGAATGTCAAGTAAAATAAGACGAAATGAAAATGGAAGGTGTGAAATTTTCATTTTGAGATTGCATAAGAAATCAAATTCCTCTCACGTGCTATAGAATACCTAAACACTTTTGATTAAACCACTTTAGTTGTTATAATGACACCAAATTTGAAAGCCATCTGTGACTTTTCTGTTCTTACTCTGCAACAACCATGGCAATTACAAGTTAAAAAGTAAAATGTATGCAAATTTTAAAATGGAGAATGCGGGCATCGATCCCGCTACCTCTCACATGCTAAGCGAGCGCTCTACCATTTGAGCTAATTCCCCTGTGTGCTCACTCAGCATCACATTTCAAAAGTAACGTTACTGCTGTCCACACTTTATTTTAAGTCTAATTGCCCATAACATGAGTGTTCAGTTCACTCCTAACTGATGCATTAACTACACCTAGGGGATGTTTTACATTTCAGGTTGGCATGTTTAGTACTTGAATAGGAGTGATATCACTGCATGTTAACCTAGACTCAGGCCCTACCTAATCTTGGAGATACATTTCTCATGAATGAGTAACCAAGGGAGATACAATTTTTAGGAGTTAGTGCATGTCTAATGCAAGATTAATCACCATATTATGAGAGCCAATGCTATCATCCAGCAAAAAATACTCGTTTTCGCCCAACGTGGGGCTCGAACCCACGACCCTGAGATTAAGAGTCTCATGCTCTACCGACTGAGCTAGCCGGGCTCCCACTTAAATATGGTATGCAGACTCATCATTTTTTATTAAGGAAAACTGTTTCTGGATATTCCTCTGCTCTTGTTTTGCAAGGAACTTCACTTTTATACATCCTTCAGAGGAAAGAATGTCAAGTAAAATAAGACGAAATGAAAATGGAAGGTGTGAAATTTTCATTTTGAGATTGCATAAGAAATCAAATTCCTCTCACGTGCTATAGAATACCTAAACACTTTTGATTAAACCACTTTAGTTGTTATAATGACACCAAATTTGAAAGCCATCTGTGACTTTTCTGTTCTTACTCTGCAACAACCATGGCAATTACAAGTTAAAAAGTAAAATGTATGCAAATTTTAAAATGGAGAATGCGGGCATCGATCCCGCTACCTCTCGCATGCTAAGCGAGCGCTCTACCATTTGAGCTAATTCCCCTGTGTACTCACTCAGCATCACATTTCAAAAGTAACGTTACTGCTGTCCACACTTTATTTTAAGTCTAATTGCCCATAACATGAGTGTTCAGTTCACTCCTAACTGATGCCTTAACTACACCTAGGGGATGTTTTACACTTCAGGTTGGCATGTTTAGTACATGAATAGGAGTGATATCACTGTATGTTAACCTAGACTCAGGCCCTACCTAATCTTGGAGATACATTTCTCATGAATGAGTAACCAAGGGAGATACAATTTTTAGGAGTTAGTGCATGTCTAATGCAAGATTAATCACCATATTATGAGAGCCAATGCAATCATCCAGCAAAAAATACTCGTTTTCGCCAAACGTGGGGCTCGAACCCACGACCCTGATATTAAGAGTCTCATGCTCTACCGACTGAGCTAGCCGGGCTCCCACTTAAATATGGTATGCAGACTCATCATTTTTTATTAAGGAAAACCGTTTCTGGATATTCCTCTGCTCTTGTTTTGCAAGGAACTTCACTTTTATACATCCTTCAGAGGAAAGAATGTCAAGTAAAATAAGACGAAATGAAAATGGAAGGTGTGAAATTTTCATTTTGAGATTGCATAAGAAATCAAATTCCTCTCACGTGCTATAGAATACCTAAACACTTTTGATTAAACCACTTTAGTTGTTATAATGACACCAAATTTGAAAGCCATCTGTGACTTTTCTGTTCTTACTCTGCAACAACCATGGCAATTACAAGTTAAAAAGTAAAATGTATGCAAATTTTAAAATGGAGAATGCGGGCATCGATCCCGCTACCTCTCGCATGCTAAGCGAGCGCTCTACCATTTGAGCTAATTCCCCTGTGTGCTCACTCAGCATCACATTTCAAAAGTAACGTTACTGCTGTCCACACTTTATTTTAAGTCTAATTGCCCATAACATGAGTGTTCAGTTCACTCCTAACTGATGCATTAACTACACCTAGGGGATGTTTTACATTTCAGGTTGGCATGTTTAGTACTTGAATAGGAGTGATATCACTGCATGTTAACCTAGACTCAGGCCCTACCTAATCTTGGAGATACATTTCTCATGAATGAGTAACCAAGGGAGATTCAATTTTTAGGAGTTAGTGCATGTCTAATGCAAGATTAATCACCATATTATGAGAGCCAATGCTATCATCCAGCAAAAAATACTGGTTTTCGCCCAACGTGGGGCTCGAACCCACGACCCTGAGATTAAGAGTCTCATGCTCTACCGACTGAGCTAGCCGGGCTCCCACTTAAATATGGTATGCAGACTCATCATTTTTTATTAAGGAAAACTGTTTCTGGATATTCCTCTGCTCTTGTTTTGCAAGGAACTTCACTTTTATACATCCTTCAGAGGAAAGAATGTCAAGTAAAATAAGACGAAATGAAAATGGAAGGTGTGAAATTTTCATTTTGAGATTGCATAAGAAATCAAATTCCTCTCACGTGCTATAGAATACCTAAACACTTTTGATTAAACCACTTTAGTTGTTATAATGACACCAAATTTGAAAGCCATCTGTGACTTTTCTGTTCTTACTCTGCAACAACCATGGCAATTACAAGTTAAAAAGTAAAATGTATGCAATTTTTAAAATGGAGAATGCGGGCATCGATCCCGCTACCTCTCACATGCTAAGCGAGCGCTCTACCATTTGAGCTAATTCCCCTGTGTGCTCACTCAGCATCACATTTCAAAAGTAACGTTACTGCTGTCCACACTTTATTTTAAGTCTAATTGCCCATAACATGAGTGTTCAGTTCACTCCTAACTGATGCATTAACTACACCTAGGGGATGTTTTACATTTCAGGTTGGCATGTTTAGTACTTGAATAGGAGTGATATCACTGCATGTTAACCTAGACTCAGGCCCTACCTAATCTTGGAGATACATTTCTCATGAATGAGTAACCAAGGGAGATACAATTTTTAGGAGTTAGTGCATGTCTAATGCAAGATTAATCACCATATTATGAGAGCCAATGCTATCATCCAGCAAAAAATACTCGTTTTCGCCCAACGTGGGGCTCGAACCCACGACCCTGAGATTAAGAGTCTCATGCTCTACCGACTGAGCTAGCCGGGCTCCCACTTAAATATGGTATGCAGACTCATCATTTTTTATTAAGGAAAACTGTTTCTGGATATTCCTCTGCTCTTGTTTTGCAAGGAACTTCACTTTTATACATCCTTCAGAGGAAAGAATGTCAAGTAAAATAAGACGAAATGAAAATGGAAGGTGTGAAATTTTCATTTTGAGATTGCATAAGAAATCAAATTCCTCTCACGTGCTATAGAATACCTAAACACTTTTGATTAAACCACTTTAGTTGTTATAATGACACCAAATTTGAAAGCCATCTGTGACTTTTCTGTTCTTACTCTGCAACAACCATGGCAATTACAAGTTAAAAAGTAAAATGTATGCAAATTTTAAAATGGAGAAGGCGGGCATCGATCCCGCTACCTCTCGCATGCTAAGCGAGCGCTCTACCATTTGAGCTAATTCCCCTGTGTACTCACTCAGCATCACATTTCAAAAGTAACGTTACTGCTGTCCACACTTTATTTTAAGTCTAATTGCCCATAACATGAGTGTTCAGTTCACTCCTAACTGATGCCTTAACTACACCTAGGGGATGTTTTACACTTCAGGTTGGCATGTTTAGTACATGAATAGGAGTGATATCACTGTATGTTAACCTAGACTCAGGCCCTACCTAATCTTGGAGATACATTTCTCATGAATGAGTAACCAAGGGAGATACAATTTTTAGGAGTTAGTGCATGTCTAATGCAAGATTAATCACCATATTATGAGAGCCAATGCAATCATCCAGCAAAAAATACTCGTTTTCGCCAAACGTGGGGCTCGAACCCACGACCCTGATATTAAGAGTCTCATGCTCTACCGACTGAGCTAGCCGGGCTCCCACTTAAATATGGTATGCAGACTCATCATTTTTTATTAAGGAAAACCGTTTCTGGATATTCCTCTGCTCTTGTTTTGCAAGGAACTTCACTTTTATACATCCTTCAGAGGAAAGAATGTCAAGTAAAATAAGACGAAATGAAAATGGAAGGTGTGAAATTTTCATTTTGAGATTGCAAAAGAAATCAAATTCCTCTCACGTGCTATAGAATACCTAAACACTTTTGATTAAACCACTTTAGTTGTTATAATGACACCAAATTTGAAAGCCATCTGTGACTTTTCTGTTCTTACTCTGCAACAACCATGGCAATTACAAGTTAAAAAGTAAAATGTATGCAAATTTTAAAATGGAGAATGCGGGCATCGATCCCGCTACCTCTCGCATGCTAAGCGAGCGCTCTACCATTTGAGCTAATTCCCCTGTGTGCTCACTCAGCATCACATTTCAAAAGTAACGTTACTGCTGTCCACACTTTATTTTAAGTCTAATTGCCCATAACATGAGTGTTCAGTTCACTCCTAACTGATGCCTTAACTACACCTAGGGGATGTTTTACACTTCAGGTTGGCATGTTTAGTACTTGAATAGGAGTGATATCACTGTATGTTAACCTAGACTCAGGCCCTACCTAATCTAGGAGATACATTTCTCATGAATGAGTAACCAAGGGAGATACAATTTTTAGGAGTTAGTGCATGTCTAATGCAAGATTAATCACCATATTATGAGAGCCAATGCAATCATCCAGCAAAAAATACTCGTTTTCGCCCAAAGTGGGGCTCGAACCCACGACCCTGATATTAAGAGTCTCATGCTCTACCGACTGAGCTAGCCGGGCTCCCACTTAAATATGGTATGCAGACTCATCATTTTTTATTAAGGAAAACCGTTTCTGGATATTCCTCTGCTCTTGTTTTGCAAGGAACTTCACTTTTATACATCCTTCAGAGGAAAGAATGTCAAGTAAAATAAGACGAAATGAAAATGGAAGGTGTGAAATTTTCATTTTGAGATTGCATAAGAAATCAAATTCCTCTCACGTGCTATAGAATACCTAAACACTTTTGATTAAACCACTTTAGTTGTTATAATGACACCAAATTTGAAAGCCATCTGTGACTTTTCTGTTCTTACTCTTCAACAACCATGGCAATTACAAGTTAAAAAGTAAAATGTATGCAAATTTTAGAATGGAGAATGCGGGCATCGATCCCGCTACCTCTCGCATGCTAAGCGAGCGCTCTACCATTTGAGCTAATTCCCCTGTGTGCTCACTCAGCATCACATTTCAAAAGTAACGTTACTGCTGTCCACACTTTATTTTAAGTCTAATTGCCCATAACATGAGTGTTCAGTTCACTCCTAACTGATGCCTTAACTACACCTAGGGGATGTTTTACACTTCAGGTTGGCATGTTTAGTACTTGAATAGGAGTGATATCACTGCATGTTAACCTAGACTCAGGCCCTACCTAATCTTGGAGATACCTTTCTCATGAATGAGTAACCAAGGGAGATACAATTTTTAGGAGTTAGTGCATGTCTAATGCAAGATTAATCACCATATTATGAGAGCCAATGCTATCATCCAGCAAAAAATACTCGTTTTCGCCCAACGTGGGGCTCGAACCCACGACCCTGATATTAAGAGTCTCATGCTCTACCGACTGAGCTAGCCGGGCTCCCACTTAAATATGGTATGCAGACTCATCAATTTTTATTAAGGAAAACCGTTTCTGGATATTCCTCTGCTCTTGTTTTGCAAGGAACTTCACTTTTATACATCCTTCAGAGGAAAGAATGTCAAGTAAAATAAGACGAAATGAAAATGGAAGGTGTGAAATTTTCATTTTGAGATTGCATAAGAAATCAAATTCCTCTCACGTGCTATAGAATACCTAAACACTTTTGATTAAACCACTTTAGTTGTTATAATGACACCAAATTTGAAAGCCATCTGTGACTTTTCTGTTCTTACTCTGCAACAACCATGGCAATTACAAGTTAAAAAGTAAAATGTATGCAAATTTTAGAATGGAGAATGCGGGCATCGATCCCGCTACCTCTCGCATGCTAAGCGAGCGCTCTACCATTTGAGCTAATTCTCCTGTGTGCTCACTCAGCATCACATTTCAAAAGTAACGTTACTGCTGTCCACACTTTATTTTAAGTCTAATTGCCCATAACATGAGTGTTCAGTTCACTCCTAACTGATGCCTTAACTACACCTAGGGGATGTTTTACACTTCAGGTTGGCATGTTTAGTACTTGAATAGGAGTGATATCACTGTATGTTAACCTAGACTCAGGCCCTACCTAATCTTGGAGATACATTTCTCATGAATGAGTAACCAAGGGAGATACAATTTTTAGGAGTTAGTGCATGTCTAATGCAAGATTAATCACCATATTATGAGAGCCAATGCAATCATCCAGCAAAAAATACTCGTTTTCGCCCAACGTGGGGCTCAATCCAAGACCCTGAGATTAGGAGTCTCATGCTCTACCGACTGAGCTAGCCGGGCTCCCACTTAAATATGGTATGCAGACTCATCATTTTTTATTAAGGAAAACCGTTTCTGGATATTCCTCTGCTCTTGTTTTGCAAGGAACTTCACTTTTATACATCCTTCAGAGGAAAGAATATCAAATAAAATAAGATGAAATGAAAATGGAAGGTGTGAAATTTTCATTTAGAGATTGCATAAGAAATCAAATTCCTCTCACGTGCTATAGAATACCTAAACACTTTTGATTAAACCACTTTAGTTGTTATAATGACACCAAATTTGAAAGCCATCTGTGACTTTTCTGTTCTTACTCTGCAACAACCATGGCAATTACAAGTTAAAAAGTAAAATGTATGCAAATTTTAGAATGGAGAATGCGGGCATCGATCCCGCTACCTCTCGCATGCTAAGCGAGCGCTCTACCATTTGAGCTAATTCCCCTGTGTGCTCACTCAGCATCACATTTCAAAAGTAACGTTACTGCTGTCCACACTTTATTTTAAGTCTAATTGCCCATAACATGAGTGTTCAGTTCACTCCTAACTGATGCCTTAACTACACCTAGGGGATGTTTTACACTTCAGGTTGGCATGTTTAGTACTTGAATAGGAGTGATATCACTGTATGTTAACCTAGACTCAGGCCCTACCTAATCTTGGAGATACATTTCTCATGAATGAGTAACCAAGGGAGATACAATTTTTAGGAGTTAGTGCATGTCTAATGCAAGATTAATCACCATATTATGAGAGCCAATGCTATCATCCAGCAAAAAATACTCGTTTTCGCCCAACGTGGGGCTCGAACCCACGACCCTGAGATTAAGAGTCTCATGCTCTACCGACTGAGCTAGCCGGGCTCCCACTTAAATATGGTATGCAGACTCATCATTTTTTATTAAGGAAAACTGTTTCTGGATATTCCTCTGCTCTTGTTTTGCAAGGAACTTCACTTTTATACATCCTTCAGAGGAAAGAATGTCAAGTAAAATAAGACGAAATGAAAATGGAAGGTGTGAAATTTTCATTTTGAGATTGCATAAGAAATCAAATTCCTCTCACGTGCTATAGAATACCTAAACACTTTTGATTAAACCACTTTAGTTGTTATAATGACACCAAATTTGAAAGCCATCTGTGACTTTTCTGTTCTTACTCTGCAACAACCATGGCAATTACAAGTTAAAAAGTAAAATGTATGCAAATTTTAGAATGGAGAATGCGGGCATCGATCCCACTACCTCTCGCATGCTAAGCGAGCGCTCTACCATTTGAGCTAATTCCCCTGTGTGCTCACTCAGCATCACATTTCAAAAGTAACGTTACTGCTGTCCACACTTTATTTTAAGTCTAATTGCCCATAACATGAGTGTTCAGTTCACTCCTAACTGATGCCTTAACTACACCTAGGGGATGTTTTACACTTCAGGTTGGCATGTTTAGTACTTGAATAGGAGTGATATCACTGTATGTTAACCTAGACTCAGGCCCTACCTAATCTTGGAGATACATTTCTCATGAATGAGTAACCAAGGGAGATACAATTTTTAGGAGTTAGTGCATGTCTAATGCAAGATTAATCACCATATTATGAGAGCCAATGCTATCATCCAGCAAAAAATACTCGTTTTCGCCCAACGTGGGGCTCGAACCCACGACCCTGAGATTAAGAGTCTCATGCTCTACCGACTGAGCTAGCCGGGCTCCCACTTAAATATGGTATGCAGACTCATCATTTTTTATTAAGGAAAACTGTTTCTGGATATTCCTCTGCTCTTGTTTTGCAAGGAACTTCACTTTTATACATCCTTCAGAGGAAAGAATGTCAAGTAAAATAAGACGAAATGAAAATGGAAGGTGTGAAATTTTCATTTTGAGATTGCATAAGAAATCAAATTCCTCTCACGTGCTATAGAATACCTAAACACTTTTGATTAAACCACTTTAGTTGTTATAATGACACCAAATTTGAAAGCCATCTGTGACTTTTCTGTTCTTACTCTGCAACAACCATGGCAATTACAAGTTAAAAAGTAAAATGTATGCAAATTTTAGAATGGAGAATGCGGGCATCGATCCCACTACCTCTCGCATGCTAAGCGAGCGCTCTACCATTTGAGCTAATTCCCCTGTGTGCTCACTCAGCATCACATTTCAAAAGTAACGTTACTGCTGTCCACACTTTATTTTAAGTCTAATTGCCCATAACATGAGTGTTCAGTTCACTCCTAACTGATGCCTTAACTACACCTAGGGGATGTTTTACACTTCAGGTTGGCATGTTTAGTACTTGAATAGGAGTGATATCACTGTATGTTAACCTAGACTCAGGCCCTACCTAATCTTGGAGATACATTTCTCATGAATGAGTAACCAAGGGAGATACAATTTTTAGGAGTTAGTGCATGTCTAATGCAAGATTAATCACCATATTATGAGAGCCAATGCAATCATCCAGCAAAAAATACTCGTTTTCGCCCAACGTGGGGCTCGAACCCACGACCCTGATATTAAGAGTCGCTTGCTCTACCGACTGAGCTAGCCGGGCTCCCACTTAAATATGGTATGCAGACTCATCATTTTTTATTAAGGAAAACCGTTTCTGGATATTCCTCTGCTCTTGTTTTGCAAGGAACTTCACTTTTATACATCCTTCAGAGGAAAGAATGTCAAGTAAAATAAGACGAAATGAAAATGGAAGGTGTGAAATTTTCATTTAGAGATTGCATAAGAAATCAAATTCCTCTCACGTGCTATAGAATACCTAAACACTTTTGATTAAACCACTTTAGTTGTTATAATGACACCAAATTTGAAAGCCATCTGTGACTTTTCTGTTCTTACTCTGCAACAACCATGGCAATTACAAGTTAAAAAGTAAAATGTATGCAAATTTTAGAATGGAGAATGCGGGCATCGATCCCGCTACCTCTCGCATGCTAAGCGAGCGCTCTACCATTTGAGCTAATTCCCCTGTGTGCTCACTCAGCATCACATTTCAAAAGTAACGTTACTGCTGTCCACACTTTATTTTAAGTCTAATTGCCCATAACATGAGTGTTCAGTTCACTCCTAACTGATGCCTTAACTACACCTAGGGGATGTTTTACACTTCAGGTTGGCATGTTTAGTACTTGAATAGGAGTGATATCACTGTATGTTAACCTAGACTCAGGCCCTACCTAATCTTGGAGATACATTTCTCATGAATGAGTAACCAAGGGAGATACAATTTTTAGGAGTTAGTGCATGTCTAATGCAAGATTAATCACCATATTATGAGAGCCAATTCAATCATCCAGCAAAAAATACTCGTTTTCGCCCAACGTGGGGCTCAATCCAAGACCCTGAGATTAGGAGTCTCATGCTCTACCGACTGAGCTAGCCGGGCTCCCACTTAAATATGGTATGCAGACTCATCATTTTTTATTAAGGAAAACTGTTTCTGGATATTCCTCTGCTCTTGTTTTGCAAGGAACTTCACTTTTATACATCCTTCAGAGGAAAGAATGTCAAGTAAAATAAGACGAAATGAAAATGGAAGGTGTGAAATTTTCATTTTGAGATTGCATAAGAAATCAAATTCCTCTCACGTGCTATAGAATACCTAAACACTTTTGATTAAACCACTTTAGTTGTTATAATGACACCAAATTTGAAAGCCATCTGTGACTTTTCTGTTCTTACTCTGCAACAACCATGGCAATTACAAGTTAAAAAGTAAAATGTATGCAAATTTTAGAATGGAGAATGCGGGCATCGATCCCACTACCTCTCGCATGCTAAGCGAGCGCTCTACCATTTGAGCTAATTCCCCTGTGTGCTCACTCAGCATCACATTTCAAAAGTAACGTTACTGCTGTCCACACTTTATTTTAAGTCTAATTGCCCATAACATGAGTGTTCAGTTCACTCCTAACTGATGCCTTAACTACACCTAGGGGATGTTTTACACTTCAGGTTGGCATGTTTAGTACTTGAATAGGAGTGATATCACTGTATGTTAACCTAGACTCAGGCCCTACCTAATCTTGGAGATACATTTCTCATGAATGAGTAACCAAGGGAGATACAATTTTTAGGAGTTAGTGCATGTCTAATGCAAGATTAATCACCATATTATGAGAGCCAATGCAATCATCCAGCAAAAAATACTCGTTTTCGCCCAACGTGGGGCTCGAACCCACGACCCTGATATTAAGAGTCTCATGCTCTACCGACTGAGCTAGCCGGGCTCCCACTTAAATATGGTATGCAGACTCATCATTTTTTATTAAGGAAAACCGTTTCTGGATATTCCTCTGCTCTTGTTTTGCAAGGAACTTCACTTTTATACATCCTTCAGAGGAAAGAATGTCAAGTAAAATAAGACGAAATGAAAATGGAAGGTGTGAAATTTTCATTTAGAGATTGCATAAGAAATCAAATTCCTCTCACGTGCTATAGAATACCTAAACACTTTTGATTAAACCACTTTAGTTGTTATAATGACACCAAATTTGAAAGCCATCTGTGACTTTTCTGTTCTTACTCTGCAACAACCATGGCAATTACAAGTTAAAAAGTAAAATGTATGCAAATTTTAGAATGGAGAATGCGGGCATCGATCCCGCTACCTCTCGCATGCTAAGCGAGCGCTCTACCATTTGAGCTAATTCCCCTGTGTGCTCACTCAGCATCACATTTCAAAAGTAACGTTACTGCTGTCCACACTTTATTTTAAGTCTAATTGCCCATAACATGAGTGTTCAGTTCACTCCTAACTGATGCCTTAACTACACCTAGGGGATGTTTTACACTTCAGGTTGGCATGTTTAGTACTTGAATAGGAGTGATATCACTGTATGTTAACCTAGACTCAGGCCCTACCTAATCTTGGAGATACATTTCTCATGAATGAGTAACCAAGGGAGATACAATTTTTAGGAGTTAGTGCATGTCTAATGCAAGATTAATCACCATATTATGAGAGCCAATGCTATCATCCAGCAAAAAATACTCGTTTTCGCCCAACGTGGGGCTCGAACCCACGACCCTGAGATTAAGAGTCTCATGCTCTACCGACTGAGCTAGCCGGGCTCCCACTTAAATATGGTATGCAGACTCATCATTTTTTATTAAGGAAAACTGTTTCTGGATATTCCTCTGCTCTTGTTTTGCAAGGAACTTCACTTTTATACATCCTTCAGAGGAAAGAATGTCAAGTAAAATAAGACGAAATGAAAATGGAAGGTGTGAAATTTTCATTTTGAGATTGCATAAGAAATCAAATTCCTCTCACGTGCTATAGAATACCTAAACACTTTTGATTAAACCACTTTAGTTGTTATAATGACACCAAATTTGAAAGCCATCTGTGACTTTTCTGTTCTTACTCTGCAACAACCATGGCAATTACAAGTTAAAAAGTAAAATGTATGCAAATTTTACAATGGAGAATGCGGGCATCGATCCCGCTACCTCTTGCATGCTAAGCGAGCGCTCTACCATTTGAGCTAATTCCCCTGTGTGCTCACTCAGCATCACATTTCAAAAGTAACGTTACTGCTGTCCACACTTTATTTTAAGTCTAATTGCCCATAACATGAGTGTTCAGTTCACTCCTAACTGATGCCTTAACTACACCTAGGGGATGTTTTACACTTCAGGTTGGCATGTTTAGTACTTGAATAGGAGTGATATCACTGCATGTTAACCTAGACTCAGGCCCTACCTAATCTTGGAGATACCTTTCTCATGAATGAGTAACCAAGGGAGATACAATTTTTAGGAGTTAGTGCATGTCTAATGCAAGATTAATCACCATATTATGAGAGCCAATGCTATCATCCAGCAAAAAATACTTGTTTTCGCCCAACGTGGGGCTCGAACCCACGACCCTGAGATTAAGAGTCTCATGCTCTACCGACTGAGCTAGCCGGGCTCCCACTTAAATATGGTATGCAGACTCATCATTTTTTATTAAGGAAAACCGTTTCTGGATATTCCTCTGCTCTTGTTTTGCAAGGAACTTCACTTTTATACATCCTTCAGAGGAAAGAATGTCAAGTAAAATAAGACGAAATGAAAATGGAAGGTGTGAAATTTTCATTTTGAGATTGCATAAGAAATCAAATTCCTCTCACGTGCTATAGAATACCTAAACACTTTTGATTAAACCACTTTAGTTGTTATAATGACACCAAATTTGAAAGCCATCTGTGACTTTTCTGTTCTTACTCTGCAACAACCATGGCAATTACAAGTTAAAAAGTAAAATGTATGCAAATTTTGGAATGGAGAATGCGGGCATCGATCCCGCTACCTCTCGCATGCTAAGCGAGCGCTCTACCATTTCAGCTAATTCCCCTGTGTGCTCACTCAGCATCACATTTCAAAAGTAACGTTACTGCTGTCCACACTTTATTTTAAGTCTAATTGCCCATAACATGAGTGTTCAGTTCACTCCTAACTGATGCATTAACTACACCTAGGGGATGTTTTACACTTCAGGTTGGCATGTTTAGTACTTGAATAGGAGTGATATCACTGCATGTTAACCTAGACTCAGGCCCTACCTAATCTTGGAGATACATTTCTCATGAATGAGTAACCAAGGGAGATACAATTTTTAGGAGTTAGTGCATGTCTAATGCAAGATTAATCACCATATTATGAGAGCCAATGCTATCATCCAGCAAAAAATACTCGTTTTCGCCCAACGTTGGGCTCGAACCCACGACCCTGAGATTAAGAGTCTCATGCTCTACCGACTGAGCTAGCCGGGCTCCCACTTAACTATGGTATGCAGACTCATCATTTTTTATTAAGGAAAACTGTTTCTGGATATTCCTCTGCTCTTGTTTTGCAAGGAACTTCACTTTTATACATCCTTCAGAGGAAAGAATGTCAAGTAAAATAAGACGAAATGAAAATGGAAGGTGTGAAATTTTCATTTTGAG
Organism: Triturus cristatus; assembly: GCF_964204655.1. Taxonomy (NCBI): domain Eukaryota; kingdom Metazoa; phylum Chordata; class Amphibia; order Caudata; family Salamandridae; genus Triturus; species Triturus cristatus. The sequence continues at coordinate 121,837,583 of NC_140585.1, read as the reverse complement.
ATTGCATAAGAAATCAAATTCCTCTCACGTGCTATAGAATACCTAAACACTTTTGATTAAACCACTTTAGTTGTTATAATGACACCAAATTTGAAAGCCATCTGTGACTTTTCTGTTCTTACTCTGCAACAACCATGGCAATTACAAGTTAAAAAGTAAAATGTATGCAAATTTTAAAATGGAGAATGCGGGCATCGATCCCGCTACCTCTCGCATGCTAAGCGAGCGCTCTACCATTTGAGCTAATTCCCCTGTGTGCTCACTCAGCATCACATTTCAAAAGTAACGTTACTGCTGTCCACACTTTATTTTAAGTCTAATTGCCCATAACATGAGTGTTCAGTTCACTCCTAACTGATGCCTTAACTACACCTAGGGGATGTTTTACACTTCAGGTTGGCATGTTTAGTACTTGAATAGGAGTGATATCACTGCATGTTAACCTAGACTCAGGCCCTACCTAATCTTGGAGATACCTTTCTCATGAATGAGTAACCAAGGGAGATACAATTTTTAGGAGTTAGTGCATGTCTAATGCAAGATTAATCACCATATTATGAGAGCCAATGCTATCATCCAGCAAAAAATACTCGTTTTTGCCCAACGTGGGGCTCGAACCCACGACCCTGAGATTAAGAGTCTCATGCTCTACCGACTGAGCTAGCCGGGCTCCCACTTAAATATGGTATGCAGACTCATCATTTTTTATTAAGGAAAACTGTTTCTGGATATTCCTCTGCTCTTGTTTTGCAAGGAACTTCACTTTTATACATCCTTCAGAGGAAAGAATGTCAAGTAAAATAAGATGAAATGAAAATGGAAGGTGTGAAATTTTCATTTTGAGATTGCATAAGAAATCAAATTCCTCTCACGTGCTATAGAATACCTAAACACTTTTGATTAAACCACTTTAGTTGTTATAATGACACCAAATTTGAAAGCCATCTGTGACTTTTCTGTTCTTACTCTGCAACAACCATGGCAATTACAAGTTAAAAAGTAAAATGTATGCAAATTTTAGAATGGAGAATGCGGGCATCGATCCCGCTACCTCTCGCATGCTAAGCGAGCGCTCTACCATTTGAGCTAATTCCCCTGTGTGCTCACTCAGCATCACATTTCAAAAGTAACGTTACTGCTGTCCACACTTTATTTTAAGTCTAATTGCCCATAACATGAGTGTTCAGTTCACTCCTAACTGATGCCTTAACTACACCTAGGGGATGTTTTACACTTCAGGTTGGCATGTTTAGTACTTGAATAGGAGTGATATCACTGTATGTTAACCTAGACTCAGGCCCTACCTAATCTTGGAGATACATTTCTCATGAATGAGTAACCAAGGGAGATACAATTTTTAGGAGTTAGTGCATGTCTAATGCAAGATTAATCACCATATTATGAGAGCCAATGCAATCATCCAGCAAAAAATACTCGTTTTCGCCCAACGTGGGGCTCGAACCCACGACCCTGAGATTAAGAGTCTCATGCTCTACCGACTGAGCTAGCCGGGCTCCCACTTAAATATGGTATGCAGACTCATCATTTTTTATTAAGGAAAACTGTTTCTGGATATTCCTCTGCTCTTGTTTTGCAAGGAACTTCACTTTTATACATCCTTCAGAGGAAAGAATGTCAAGTAAAATAAGACGAAATGAAAACGGAAGGTGTGAAATTTTCATTTTGAGATTGCATAAGAAATCAAATTCCTCTCACGTGCTATAGAATACCTAAACACTTTTGATTAAACCACTTTAGTTGTTATAATGACACCAAATTTGAAAGCCATCTGTGACTTTTCTGTTCTTACTCTGCAACAACCATGGCAATTACAAGTTAAAAAGTAAAATGTATGCAAATTTTGGAATGGAGAATGCGGGCATCGATCCCGCTACCTCTCGCATGCTAAGCGAGCGCTCTACCATTTCAGCTAATTCCCCTGTGTGCTCACTCAGCATCACATTTCAAAAGTAACGTTACTGCTGTCCACACTTTATTTTAAGTCTAATTGCCCATAACATGAGTGTTCAGTTCACTCCTAACTGATGCCTTAACTACACCTAGGGGATGTTTTACACTTCAGGTTGGCATGTTTAGTACTTGAATAGGAGTGATATCACTGTATGTTAACCTAGACTCAGGCCCTACCTAATCTTGGAGATACATTTCTCATGAATGAGTAACCAAGGGAGATACAATTTTTAGGAGTTAGTGCATGTCTAATGCAAGATTAATCACCATATTATGAGAGCCAACCCACGACCTTGATATTAAGAGTCTCATGCTCTACCGACTGAGCTAGCCGGGCTCCCACTTAAATATGGTATGCAGACTCATCATTTTTTTATTAAGGAAAACCGTTTCTGGATATTCCTCTGCTCTTGTTTTGCAAGGAACTTCACTTTTATACATCCTTCAGAGGAAAGAATATCAAGTAAAATAAGATGAAATGAAAATGGAAGGTGTGAAATTTTCATTTAGAGATTGCATAAGAAATCAAATTCCTCTCACGTGCTATAGAATACCTAAACACTTTTGATTAAACCACTTTAGTTGTTATAATGACACCAAATTTGAAAGCCATCTGTGACTTTTCTGTTCTTACTTTGCAACAACCATGGCAATTACAAGTTAAAAAGTAAAATGTATGCAAATTTTAGAATGGAGAATGCGGGCATCGATCCCGCTACCTCTCGCATGCTAAGCGAGCGCTCTACCATTTGAGCTAATTCCCCTGTGTGCTCACTCAGCATCACATTTCAAAAGTAACGTTACTGCTGTCCACACTTTATTTTAAGTCTAATTGCCCATAACATGAGTGTTCAGTTCACTCCTAACTGATGCCTTAACTACACCTAGGGGATGTTTTACACTTCAGGTTGGCATGTTTAGTACTTGAATAGGAGTGATATCACTGTATGTTAACCTAGACTCAGGCCCTACCTAATCTTGGAGATACATTTCTCATGAATGAGTAACCAAGGGAGATACAATTTTTAGGAGTTAGTGCATGTCTAATGCAAGATTAATCACCATATTATGAGAGCCAATGCAATCATCCAGCAAAAAATACTCGTTTTCGCCCAACGTGGGGCTCGAACCCACGACCCTGAGATTAAGAGTCTCATGCTCTACCGACTGAGCTAGCCGGGCTCCCACTTAAATATGGTATGCAGACTCATCATTTTTTATTAAGGAAAACTGTTTCTGGACATTCCTCTGCTCTTGTTTTGCAAGGAACTTCACTTTTATACATCCTTCAGAGGAAAGAATGTCAAGTAAAATAAGACGAAATGAAAATGGAAGGTGTGAAATTTTCATTTTGAGATTGCATAAGAAATCAAATTCCTCTCACGTGCTATAGAATACCTAAACACTTTTGATTAAACCACTTTAGTTGTTATAATGACACCAAATTTGAAAGCCATCTGTGACTTTTCTGTTCTTACTCTTCAACAACCATGGCAATTACAAGTTAAAAAGTAAAATGTATGCAAATTTTAGAATGGAGAATGCGGGCATCGATCCCGCTACCTCTCGCATGCTAAGCGAGCACTCTACCATTTGAGCTAATTACCCTGTGTGCTCACTCAGCATCACATTTCAAAAGTAACGTTACTGCTGTCCACACTTTATTTTAAGTCTAATTGCCCATAACATGAGTGTTCAGTTCACTCCTAACTGATGCCTTAACTACACCTAGGGGATGTTTTACACTTCAGGTTGGCATGTTTAGTACTTGAATAGGAGTGATATCACTGCATGTTAACCTAGACTCAGGCCCTACCTAATCTTGGAGATACCTTTCTCATGAATGAGTAACCAAGGGAGATACAATTTTTAGGAGTTAGTGCATGTCTAATGCAAGATTAATCACCATATTATGAGAGCCAATGCTATCATCCAGCAAAAAATACTCGTTTTCGCCCAACGTGGGGCTCGAACCCACGACCCTGAGATTAAGAGTCTCATGCTCTACCGACTGAGCTAGCCGGGCTCCCACTTAAATATGGTATGCAGACTCATCATTTTTTATTAAGGAAAACCGTTTCTGGATATTCCTCTGCTCTTGTTTTGCAAGGAACTTCACTTTTATACATCCTTCAGAGGAAAGAATGTCAAGTAAAATAAGACGAAATGAAAATGGAAGGTGTGAAATTTTCATTTTGAGATTGCATAAGAAATCAAATTCCTCTCACGTGCTATAGAATACCTAAACACTTTTGATTAAACCACTTTAGTTGTTATAATGACACCAAATTTGAAAGCCATCTGTGACTTTTCTGTTCTTACTCTGCAACAACCATGGCAATTACAAGTTAAAAAGTAAAATGTATGCAAATTTTGGAATGGAGAATGCGGGCATCGATCCCGCTACCTCTCACATGCTAAGCGAGCGCTCTACCATTTGAGCTAATTCCCCTGTGTGCTCACTCAGCATCACATTTCAAAAGTAACGTTACTGCTGTCCACACTTTATTTTAAGTCTAATTGCCCATAACATGAGTGTTCAGTTCACTCCTAACTGATGCATTAACTACACCTAGGGGATGTTTTACATTTCAGGTTGGCATGTTTAGTACTTGAATAGGAGTGATATCACTGCATGTTAACCTAGACTCAGGCCCTACCTAATCTTGGAGATACATTTCTCATGAATGAGTAACCAAGGGAGATACAATTTTTAGGAGTTAGTGCATGTCTAATGCAAGATTAATCACCATATTATGAGAGCCAATGCTATCATCCAGCAAAAAATACTCGTTTTCGCCCAACGTGGGGCTCGAACCCACGACCCTGAGATTAAGAGTCTCATGCTCTACCGACTGAGCTAGCCGGGCTCCCACTTAAATATGGTATGCAGACTCATCATTTTTTATTAAGGAAAACTGTTTCTGGATATTCCTCTGCTCTTGTTTTGCAAGGAACTTCACTTTTATACATCCTTCAGAGGAAAGAATGTCAAGTAAAATAAGACGAAATGAAAATGGAAGGTGTGAAATTTTCATTTTGAGATTGCATAAGAAATCAAATTCCTCTCACGTGCTATAGAATACCTAAACACTTTTGATTAAACCACTTTAGTTGTTATAATGACACCAAATTTGAAAGCCATCTGTGACTTTTCTGTTCTTACTCTGCAACAACCATGGCAATTACAAGTTAAAAAGTAAAATGTATGCAAATTTTAAAATGGAGAATGCGGGCATCGATCCCGCTACCTCTCACATGCTAAGCGAGCGCTCTACCATTTGAGCTAATTCCCCTGTGTGCTCACTCAGCATCACATTTCAAAAGTAACGTTACTGCTGTCCACACTTTATTTTAAGTCTAATTGCCCATAACATGAGTGTTCAGTTCACTCCTAACTGATGCATTAACTACACCTAGGGGATGTTTTACATTTCAGGTTGGCATGTTTAGTACTTGAATAGGAGTGATATCACTGCATGTTAACCTAGACTCAGGCCCTACCTAATCTTGGAGATACATTTCTCATGAATGAGTAACCAAGGGAGATACAATTTTTAGGAGTTAGTGCATGTCTAATGCAAGATTAATCACCATATTATGAGAGCCAATGCTATCATCCAGCAAAAAATACTCGTTTTCGCCCAACGTGGGGCTCGAACCCACGACCCTGAGATTAAGAGTCTCATGCTCTACCGACTGAGCTAGCCGGGCTCCCACTTAAATATGGTATGCAGACTCATCATTTTTTATTAAGGAAAACTGTTTCTGGATATTCCTCTGCTCTTGTTTTGCAAGGAACTTCACTTTTATACATCCTTCAGAGGAAAGAATGTCAAGTAAAATAAGACGAAATGAAAATGGAAGGTGTGAAATTTTCATTTTGAGATTGCATAAGAAATCAAATTCCTCTCACGTGCTATAGAATACCTAAACACTTTTGATTAAACCACTTTAGTTGTTATAATGACACCAAATTTGAAAGCCATCTGTGACTTTTCTGTTCTTACTCTGCAACAACCATGGCAATTACAAGTTAAAAAGTAAAATGTATGCAAATTTTAAAATGGAGAATGCGGGCATCGATCCCGCTACCTCTCGCATGCTAAGCGAGCGCTCTACCATTTGAGCTAATTCCCCTGTGTGCTCACTCAGCATCACATTTCAAAAGTAACGTTACTGCTGTCCACACTTTATTTTATGTCTAATTGCCCATAACATGAGTGTTCAGTTCACTCCTAACTGATGCCTTAACTACACCTAGGGGATGTTTTACACTTCAGGTTGGCATGTTTAGTACTTGAATAGGAGTGATATCACTGTATGTTAACCTAGACTCAGGCCCTACCTAATCTTGGAGATACATTTCTCATGAATGAGTAACCAAGGGAGATACAATTTTTAGGAGTTAGTGCATGTCTAATGCAAGATTAATCACCATATTATGAGAGCCAATGCAATCATCCAGCAAAAAATACTCGTTTTCGCCAAACGTGGGGCTCGAACCCACGACCCTGATATTAAGAGTCTCATGCTCTACCGACTGAGCTAGCCGGGCTCCCACTTAAATATGGTATGCAGACTCATCATTTTTTATTAAGGAAAACTGTTTCTGGATATTCCTCTGCTCTTGTTTTGCAAGGAACTTCACTTTTATACATCCTTCAGAGGAAAGAATGTCAAGTAAAATAAGACGAAATGAAAATGGAAGGTGTGAAATTTTCATTTTGAGATTGCATAAGAAATCAAATTCCTCTCACGTGCTATAGAATACCTAAACACTTTTGATTAAACCACTTTAGTTGTTATAATGACACCAAATTTGAAAGCCATCTGTGACTTTTCTGTTCTTACTCTGCAACAACCATGGCAATTACAAGTTAAAAAGTAAAATGTATGCAAATTTTAAAATGGAGAATGCGGGCATCGATCCCGCTACCTCTCACATGCTAAGCGAGCGCTCTACCATTTGAGCTAATTCCCCTGTGTGCTCACTCAGCATCACATTTCAAAAGTAACGTTACTGCTGTCCACACTTTATTTTAAGTCTAATTGCCCATAACATGAGTGTTCAGTTCACTCCTAACTGATGCATTAACTACACCTAGGGGATGTTTTACATTTCAGGTTGGCATGTTTAGTACTTGAATAGGAGTGATATCACTGCATGTTAACCTAGACTCAGGCCCTACCTAATCTTGGAGATACATTTCTCATGAATGAGTAACCAAGGGAGATACAATTTTTAGGAGTTAGTGCATGTCTAATGCAAGATTAATCACCATATTATGAGAGCCAATGCTATCATCCAGCAAAAAATACTCGTTTTCGCCCAACGTGGGGCTCGAACCCACGACCCTGAGATTAAGAGTCTCATGCTCTACCGACTGAGCTAGCCGGGCTCCCACTTAAATATGGTATGCAGACTCATCATTTTTTATTAAGGAAAACTGTTTCTGGATATTCCTCTGCTCTTGTTTTGCAAGGAACTTCACTTTTATACATCCTTCAGAGGAAAGAATGTCAAGTAAAATAAGACGAAATGAAAATGGAAGGTGTGAAATTTTCATTTTGAGATTGCATAAGAAATCAAATTCCTCTCACGTGCTATAGAATACCTAAACACTTTTGATTAAACCACTTTAGTTGTTATAATGACACCAAATTTGAAAGCCATCTGTGACTTTTCTGTTCTTACTCTGCAACAACCATGGCAATTACAAGTTAAAAAGTAAAATGTATGCAAATTTTAAAATGGAGAATGCGGGCATCGATCCCGCTACCTCTCGCATGCTAAGCGAGCGCTCTACCATTTGAGCTAATTCCCCTGTGTACTCACTCAGCATCACATTTCAAAAGTAACGTTACTGCTGTCCACACTTTATTTTAAGTCTAATTGCCCATAACATGAGTGTTCAGTTCACTCCTAACTGATGCCTTAACTACACCTAGGGGATGTTTTACACTTCAGGTTGGCATGTTTAGTACATGAATAGGAGTGATATCACTGTATGTTAACCTAGACTCAGGCCCTACCTAATCTTGGAGATACATTTCTCATGAATGAGTAACCAAGGGAGATACAATTTTTAGGAGTTAGTGCATGTCTAATGCAAGATTAATCACCATATTATGAGAGCCAATGCAATCATCCAGCAAAAAATACTCGTTTTCGCCAAACGTGGGGCTCGAACCCACGACCCTGATATTAAGAGTCTCATGCTCTACCGACTGAGCTAGCCGGGCTCCCACTTAAATATGGTATGCAGACTCATCATTTTTTATTAAGGAAAACCGTTTCTGGATATTCCTCTGCTCTTGTTTTGCAAGGAACTTCACTTTTATACATCCTTCAGAGGAAAGAATGTCAAGTAAAATAAGACGAAATGAAAATGGAAGGTGTGAAATTTTCATTTTGAGATTGCATAAGAAATCAAATTCCTCTCACGTGCTATAGAATACCTAAACACTTTTGATTAAACCACTTTAGTTGTTATAATGACACCAAATTTGAAAGCCATCTGTGACTTTTCTGTTCTTACTCTGCAACAACCATGGCAATTACAAGTTAAAAAGTAAAATGTATGCAAATTTTAAAATGGAGAATGCGGGCATCGATCCCGCTACCTCTCGCATGCTAAGCGAGCGCTCTACCATTTGAGCTAATTCCCCTGTGTGCTCACTCAGCATCACATTTCAAAAGTAACGTTACTGCTGTCCACACTTTATTTTAAGTCTAATTGCCCATAACATGAGTGTTCAGTTCACTCCTAACTGATGCATTAACTACACCTAGGGGATGTTTTACATTTCAGGTTGGCATGTTTAGTACTTGAATAGGAGTGATATCACTGCATGTTAACCTAGACTCAGGCCCTACCTAATCTTGGAGATACATTTCTCATGAATGAGTAACCAAGGGAGATTCAATTTTTAGGAGTTAGTGCATGTCTAATGCAAGATTAATCACCATATTATGAGAGCCAATGCTATCATCCAGCAAAAAATACTGGTTTTCGCCCAACGTGGGGCTCGAACCCACGACCCTGAGATTAAGAGTCTCATGCTCTACCGACTGAGCTAGCCGGGCTCCCACTTAAATATGGTATGCAGACTCATCATTTTTTATTAAGGAAAACTGTTTCTGGATATTCCTCTGCTCTTGTTTTGCAAGGAACTTCACTTTTATACATCCTTCAGAGGAAAGAATGTCAAGTAAAATAAGACGAAATGAAAATGGAAGGTGTGAAATTTTCATTTTGAGATTGCATAAGAAATCAAATTCCTCTCACGTGCTATAGAATACCTAAACACTTTTGATTAAACCACTTTAGTTGTTATAATGACACCAAATTTGAAAGCCATCTGTGACTTTTCTGTTCTTACTCTGCAACAACCATGGCAATTACAAGTTAAAAAGTAAAATGTATGCAAATTTTAAAATGGAGAATGCGGGCATCGATCCCGCTACCTCTCACATGCTAAGCGAGCGCTCTACCATTTGAGCTAATTCCCCTGTGTGCTCACTCAGCATCACATTTCAAAAGTAACGTTACTGCTGTCCACACTTTATTTTAAGTCTAATTGCCCATAACATGAGTGTTCAGTTCACTCCTAACTGATGCATTAACTACACCTAGGGGATGTTTTACATTTCAGGTTGGCATGTTTAGTACTTGAATAGGAGTGATATCACTGCATGTTAACCTAGACTCAGGCCCTACCTAATCTTGGAGATACATTTCTCATGAATGAGTAACCAAGGGAGATACAATTTTTAGGAGTTAGTGCATGTCTAATGCAAGATTAATCACCATATTATGAGAGCCAATGCTATCATCCAGCAAAAAATACTCGTTTTCGCCCAACGTGGGGCTCGAACCCACGACCCTGAGATTAAGAGTCTCATGCTCTACCGACTGAGCTAGCCGGGCTCCCACTTAAATATGGTATGCAGACTCATCATTTTTTATTAAGGAAAACTGTTTCTGGATATTCCTCTGCTCTTGTTTTGCAAGGAACTTCACTTTTATACATCCTTCAGAGGAAAGAATGTCAAGTAAAATAAGACGAAATGAAAATGGAAGGTGTGAAATTTTCATTTTGAGATTGCATAAGAAATCAAATTCCTCTCACGTGCTATAGAATACCTAAACACTTTTGATTAAACCACTTTAGTTGTTATAATGACACCAAATTTGAAAGCCATCTGTGACTTTTCTGTTCTTACTCTGCAACAACCATGGCAATTACAAGTTAAAAAGTAAAATGTATGCAAATTTTAAAATGGAGAATGCGGGCATCGATCCCGCTACCTCTCGCATGCTAAGCGAGCGCTCTACCATTTGAGCTAATTCCCCTGTGTACTCACTCAGCATCACATTTCAAAAGTAACGTTACTGCTGTCCACACTTTATTTTAAGTCTAATTGCCCATAACATGAGTGTTCAGTTCACTCCTAACTGATGCCTTAACTACACCTAGGGGATGTTTTACACTTCAGGTTGGCATGTTTAGTACATGAATAGGAGTGATATCACTGTATGTTAACCTAGACTCAGGCCCTACCTAATCTTGGAGATACATTTCTCATGAATGAGTAACCAAGGGAGATACAATTTTTAGGAGTTAGTGCATGTCTAATGCAAGATTAATCACCATATTATGAGAGCCAATGCAATCATCCAGCAAAAAATACTCGTTTTCGCCAAACGTGGGGCTCGAACCCACGACCCTGATATTAAGAGTCTCATGCTCTACCGACTGAGCTAGGCGGGCTCCCACTTAAATATGGTATGCAGACTCATCATTTTTTATTAAGGAAAACCGTTTCTGGATATTCCTCTGCTCTTGTTTTGCAAGGAACTTCACTTTTATACATCCTTCAGAGGAAAGAATGTCAAGTAAAATAAGACGAAATGAAAATGGAAGGTGTGAAATTTTCATTTTGAGATTGCAAAAGAAATCAAATTCCTCTCACGTGCTATAGAATACCTAAACACTTTTGATTAAACCACTTTAGTTGTTATAATGACACCAAATTTGAAAGCCATCTGTGACTTTTCTGTTCTTACTCTGCAACAACCATGGCAATTACAAGTTAAAAAGTAAAATGTATGCAAATTTTAAAATGGAGAATGCGGGCATCGATCCAGCTACCTCTCGCATGCTAAGCGAGCGCTCTACCATTTGAGCTAATTCCCCTGTGTGCTCACTTAGCATCACATTTCAAAAGTAACGTTACTGCTGTCCACACTTTATTTTAAGTCTAATTGCCCATAACATGAGTGTTCAGTTCACTCCTAACTGATGCCTTAACTACACCTAGGGGATGTTTTACACTTCAGGTTGGCATGTTTAGTACTTGAATAGGAGTGATATCACTGTATGTTAACCTAGACTCAGGCCCTACCTAATCTAGGAGATACATTTCTCATGAATGAGTAACCAAGGGAGATACAATTTTTAGGAGTTAGTGCATGTCTAATGCAAGATTAATCACCATATTATGAGAGCCAATGCAATCATCCAGCAAAAAATACTCGTTTTCGCCCAAAGTGGGGCTCGAACCCACGACCCTGATATAAAGAGTCTCATGCTCTACCGACTGAGCTAGCCGGGCTCCCACTTAAATATGGTATGCAGACTCATCATTTTTTATTAAGGAAAACTGTTTCTGGATATTCCTCTGCTCTTGTTTTGCAAGGAACTTCACTTTTATACATCCTTCAGAGGAAAGAATGTCAAGTAAAATAAGACGAAATGAAAATGGAAGGTGTGAAATTTTCATTTTGAGATTGCATAAGAAATCAAATTCCTCTCACGTGCTATAGAATACCTAAACACTTTTGATTAAACCACTTTAGTTGTTATAATGACACCAAATTTGAAAGCCATCTGTGACTTTTCTGTTCTTACTCTGCAACAACCATGGCAATTACAAGTTAAAAAGTAAAATGTATGCAAATTTTACAATGGAGAATGCGGGCATCGATCCCGCTACCTCTTGCATGCTAAGCGAGCGCTCTACCATTTGAGCTAATTCCCCTGTGTGCTCACTCAGCATCACATTTCAAAAGTAACGTTACTGCTGTCCACACTTTATTTTAAGTCTAATTGCCCATAACATGAGTGTTCAGTTCACTCCTAACTGATGCCTTAACTACACCTAGGGGATGTTTTACACTTCAGGTTGGCATGTTTAGTACTTGAATAGGAGTGATATCACTGCATGTTAACCTAGACTCAGGCCCTACCTAATCTTGGAGATACCTTTCTCATGAATGAGTAACCAAGGGAGATACAATTTTTAGGAGTTAGTGCATGTCTAATGCAAGATTAATCACCATATTATGAGAGCCAATGCTATCATCCAGCAAAAAATACTTGTTTTCGCCCAACGTGGGGCTCGAACCCACGACCCTGAGATTAAGAGTCTCATGCTCTACCGACTGAGCTAGCCGGGCTCCCACTTAAATATGGTATGCAGACTCATCATTTTTTATTAAGGAAAACCGTTTCTGGATATTCCTCTGCTCTTGTTTTGCAAGGAACTTCACTTTTATACATCCTTCAGAGGAAAGAATGTCAAGTAAAATAAGACGAAATGAAAATGGAAGGTGTGAAATTTTCATTTTGAGATTGCATAAGAAATCAAATTCCTCTCACGTGCTATAGAATACCTAAACACTTTTGATTAAACCACTTTAGTTGTTATAATGACACCAAATTTGAAAGCCATCTGTGACTTTTCTGTTCTTACTCTGCAACAACCATGGCAATTACAAGTTAAAAAGTAAAATGTATGCAAATTTTGGAATGGAGAATGCGGGCATCGATCCCGCTACCTCTCGCATGCTAAGCGAGCGCTCTACCATTTCAGCTAATTCCCCTGTGTGCTCACTCAGCATCACATTTCAAAAGTAACGTTACTGCTGTCCACACTTTATTTTAAGTCTAATTGCCCATAACATGAGTGTTCAGTTCACTCCTAACTGATGCATTAACTACACCTAGGGGATGTTTTACACTTCAGGTTGGCATGTTTAGTACTTGAATAGGAGTGATATCACTGCATGTTAACCTAGACTCAGGCCCTACCTAATCTTGGAGATACATTTCTCATGAATGAGTAACCAAGGGAGATACAATTTTTAGGAGTTAGTGCATGTCTAATGCAAGATTAATCACCATATTATGAGAGCCAATGCTATCATCCAGCAAAAAATACTCGTTTTCGCCCAACGTTGGGCTCGAACCCACGACCCTGAGATTAAGAGTCTCATGCTCTACCGACTGAGCTAGCCGGGCTCCCACTTAACTATGGTATGCAGACTCATCATTTTTTATTAAGGAAAACTGTTTCTGGATATTCCTCTGCTCTTGTTTTGCAAGGAACTTCACTTTTATACATCCTTCAGAGGAAAGAATGTCAAGTAAAATAAGACGAAATGAAAATGGAAGGTGTGAAATTTTCATTTTGAGATTGCATAAGAAATCAAATTCCTCTCACGTGCTATAGAATACCTAAACACTTTTGATTAAACCACTTTAGTTGTTATAATGACACCAAATTTGAAAGCCATCTGTGACTTTTCTGTTCTTACTCTGCAACAACCATGGCAATTACAAGTTAAAAAGTAAAATGTATGCAAATTTTAAAATGGAGAATGCGGGCATCGATCCCGCTACCTCTCGCATGCTAAGCGAGCGCTCTACCATTTGAGCTAATTCCCCTGTGTGCTCACTCAGCATCACATTTCAAAAGTAACGTTACTGCTGTCCACACTTTATTTTAAGTCTAATTGCCCATAACATGAGTGTTCAGTTCACTCCTAACTGATGCCTTAACTACACCTAGGGGATGTTTTACACTTCAGGTTGGCATGTTTAGTACTTGAATAGGAGTGATATCACTGCATGTTAACCTAGACTCAGGCCCTACCTAATCTTGGAGATACCTTTCTCATGAATGAGTAACCAAGGGAGATACAATTTTTAGGAGTTAGTGCATGTCTAATGCAAGATTAATCACCATATTATGAGAGCCAATGCTATCATCCAGCAAAAAATACTCGTTTTTGCCCAACGTGGGGCTCGAACCCACGACCCTGAGATTAAGAGTCTCATGCTCTACCGACTGAGCTAGCCGGGCTCCCACTTAAATATGGTATGCAGACTCATCATTTTTTATTAAGGAAAACTGTTTCTGGATATTCCTCTGCTCTTGTTTTGCAAGGAACTTCACTTTTATACATCCTTCAGAGGAAAGAATGTCAAGTAAAATAAGATGAAATGAAAATGGAAGGTGTGAAATTTTCATTTTGAGATTGCATAAGAAATCAAATTCCTCTCACGTGCTATAGAATACCTAAACACTTTTGATTAAACCACTTTAGTTGTTATAATGACACCAAATTTGAAAGCCATCTGTGACTTTTCTGTTCTTACTCTGCAACAACCATGGCAATTACAAGTTAAAAAGTAAAATGTATGCAAATTTTAGAATGGAGAATGCGGGCATCGATCCCGCTACCTCTCGCATGCTAAGCGAGCGCTCTACCATTTGAGCTAATTCCCCTGTGTGCTCACTCAGCATCACATTTCAAAAGTAACGTTACTGCTGTCCACACTTTATTTTAAGTCTAATTGCCCATAACATGAGTGTTCAGTTCACTCCTAACTGATGCCTTAACTACACCTAGGGGATGTTTTACACTTCAGGTTGGCATGTTTAGTACTTGAATAGGAGTGATATCACTGTATGTTAACCTAGACTCAGGCCCTACCTAATCTTGGAGATACATTTCTCATGAATGAGTAACCAAGGGAGATACAATTTTTAGGAGTTAGTGCATGTCTAATGCAAGATTAATCACCATATTATGAGAGCCAATGCAATCATCCAGCAAAAAATACTCGTTTTCGCCCAACGTGGGGCTCGAACCCACGACCCTGAGATTAAGAGTCTCATGCTCTACCGACTGAGCTAGCCGGGCTCCCACTTAAATATGGTATGCAGACTCATCATTTTTTATTAAGGAAAACTGTTTCTGGATATTCCTCTGCTCTTGTTTTGCAAGGAACTTCACTTTTATACATCCTTCAGAGGAAAGAATGTCAAGTAAAATAAGACGAAATGAAAACGGAAGGTGTGAAATTTTCATTTTGAGATTGCATAAGAAATCAAATTCCTCTCACGTGCTATAGAATACCTAAACACTTTTGATTAAACCACTTTAGTTGTTATAATGACACCAAATTTGAAAGCCATCTGTGACTTTTCTGTTCTTACTCTGCAACAACCATGGCAATTACAAGTTAAAAAGTAAAATGTATGCAAATTTTGGAATGGAGAATGCGGGCATCGATCCCGCTACCTCTCGCATGCTAAGCGAGCGCTCTACCATTTCAGCTAATTCCCCTGTGTGCTCACTCAGCATCACATTTCAAAAGTAACGTTACTGCTGTCCACACTTTATTTTAAGTCTAATTGCCCATAACATGAGTGTTCAGTTCACTCCTAACTGATGCCTTAACTACACCTAGGGGATGTTTTACACTTCAGGTTGGCATGTTTAGTACTTGAATAGGAGTGATATCACTGTATGTTAACCTAGACTCAGGCCCTACCTAATCTTGGAGATACATTTCTCATGAATGAGTAACCAAGGGAGATACAATTTTTAGGAGTTAGTGCATGTCTAATGCAAGATTAATCACCATATTATGAGAGCCAACCCACGACCTTGATATTAAGAGTCTCATGCTCTACCGACTGAGCTAGCCGGGCTCCCACTTAAATATGGTATGCAGACTCATCATTTTTTTATTAAGGAAAACCGTTTCTGGATATTCCTCTGCTCTTGTTTTGCAAGGAACTTCACTTTTATACATCCTTCAGAGGAAAGAATATCAAGTAAAATAAGATGAAATGAAAATGGAAGGTGTGAAATTTTCATTTAGAGATTGCATAAGAAATCAAATTCCTCTCACGTGCTATAGAATACCTAAACACTTTTGATTAAACCACTTTAGTTGTTATAATGACACCAAATTTGAAAGCCATCTGTGACTTTTCTGTTCTTACTTTGCAACAACCATGGCAATTACAAGTTAAAAAGTAAAATGTATGCAAATTTTAGAATGGAGAATGCGGGCATCGATCCCGCTACCTCTCGCATGCTAAGCGAGCGCTCTACCATTTGAGCTAATTCCCCTGTGTGCTCACTCAGCATCACATTTCAAAAGTAACGTTACTGCTGTCCACACTTTATTTTAAGTCTAATTGCCCATAACATGAGTGTTCAGTTCACTCCTAACTGATGCCTTAACTACACCTAGGGGATGTTTTACACTTCAGGTTGGCATGTTTAGTACTTGAATAGGAGTGATATCACTGTATGTTAACCTAGACTCAGGCCCTACCTAATCTTGGAGATACATTTCTCATGAATGAGTAACCAAGGGAGATACAATTTTTAGGAGTTAGTGCATGTCTAATGCAAGATTAATCACCATATTATGAGAGCCAATGCAATCATCCAGCAAAAAATACTCGTTTTCGCCCAACGTGGGGCTCGAACCCACGACCCTGAGATTAAGAGTCTCATGCTCTACCGACTGAGCTAGCCGGGCTCCCACTTAAATATGGTATGCAGACTCATCATTTTTTATTAAGGAAAACTGTTTCTGGACATTCCTCTGCTCTTGTTTTGCAAGGAACTTCACTTTTATACATCCTTCAGAGGAAAGAATGTCAAGTAAAATAAGACGAAATGAAAATGGAAGGTGTGAAATTTTCATTTTGAGATTGCATAAGAAATCAAATTCCTCTCACGTGCTATAGAATACCTAAACACTTTTGATTAAACCACTTTAGTTGTTATAATGACACCAAATTTGAAAGCCATCTGTGACTTTTCTGTTCTTACTCTTCAACAACCATGGCAATTACAAGTTAAAAAGTAAAATGTATGCAAATTTTAGAATGGAGAATGCGGGCATCGATCCCGCTACCTCTCGCATGCTAAGCGAGCACTCTACCATTTGAGCTAATTACCCTGTGTGCTCACTCAGCATCACATTTCAAAAGTAACGTTACTGCTGTCCACACTTTATTTTAAGTCTAATTGCCCATAACATGAGTGTTCAGTTCACTCCTAACTGATGCCTTAACTACACCTAGGGGATGTTTTACACTTCAGGTTGGCATGTTTAGTACTTGAATAGGAGTGATATCACTGCATGTTAACCTAGACTCAGGCCCTACCTAATCTTGGAGATACCTTTCTCATGAATGAGTAACCAAGGGAGATACAATTTTTAGGAGTTAGTGCATGTCTAATGCAAGATTAATCACCATATTATGAGAGCCAATGCTATCATCCAGCAAAAAATACTCGTTTTCGCCCAACGTGGGGCTCGAACCCACGACCCTGAGATTAAGAGTCTCATGCTCTACCGACTGAGCTAGCCGGGCTCCCACTTAAATATGGTATGCAGACTCATCATTTTTTATTAAGGAAAACCGTTTCTGGATATTCCTCTGCTCTTGTTTTGCAAGGAACTTCACTTTTATACATCCTTCAGAGGAAAGAATGTCAAGTAAAATAAGACGAAATGAAAATGGAAGGTGTGAAATTTTCATTTTGAGATTGCATAAGAAATCAAATTCCTCTCACGTGCTATAGAATACCTAAACACTTTTGATTAAACCACTTTAGTTGTTATAATGACACCAAATTTGAAAGCCATCTGTGACTTTTCTGTTCTTACTCTGCAACAACCATGGCAATTACAAGTTAAAAAGTAAAATGTATGCAAATTTTGGAATGGAGAATGCGGGCATCGATCCCGCTACCTCTCACATGCTAAGCGAGCGCTCTACCATTTGAGCTAATTCCCCTGTGTGCTCACTCAGCATCACATTTCAAAAGTAACGTTACTGCTGTCCACACTTTATTTTAAGTCTAATTGCCCATAACATGAGTGTTCAGTTCACTCCTAACTGATGCATTAACTACACCTAGGGGATGTTTTACATTTCAGGTTGGCATGTTTAGTACTTGAATAGGAGTGATATCACTGCATGTTAACCTAGACTCAGGCCCTACCTAATCTTGGAGATACATTTCTCATGAATGAGTAACCAAGGGAGATACAATTTTTAGGAGTTAGTGCATGTCTAATGCAAGATTAATCACCATATTATGAGAGCCAATGCTATCATCCAGCAAAAAATACTCGTTTTCGCCCAACGTGGGGCTCGAACCCACGACCCTGAGATTAAGAGTCTCATGCTCTACCGACTGAGCTAGCCGGGCTCCCACTTAAATATGGTATGCAGACTCATCATTTTTTATTAAGGAAAACTGTTTCTGGATATTCCTCTGCTCTTGTTTTGCAAGGAACTTCACTTTTATACATCCTTCAGAGGAAAGAATGTCAAGTAAAATAAGACGAAATGAAAATGGAAGGTGTGAAATTTTCATTTTGAGATTGCATAAGAAATCAAATTCCTCTCACGTGCTATAGAATACCTAAACACTTTTGATTAAACCACTTTAGTTGTTATAATGACACCAAATTTGAAAGCCATCTGTGACTTTTCTGTTCTTACTCTGCAACAACCATGGCAATTACAAGTTAAAAAGTAAAATGTATGCAAATTTTAAAATGGAGAATGCGGGCATCGATCCCGCTACCTCTCACATGCTAAGCGAGCGCTCTACCATTTGAGCTAATTCCCCTGTGTGCTCACTCAGCATCACATTTCAAAAGTAACGTTACTGCTGTCCACACTTTATTTTAAGTCTAATTGCCCATAACATGAGTGTTCAGTTCACTCCTAACTGATGCATTAACTACACCTAGGGGATGTTTTACATTTCAGGTTGGCATGTTTAGTACTTGAATAGGAGTGATATCACTGCATGTTAACCTAGACTCAGGCCCTACCTAATCTTGGAGATACATTTCTCATGAATGAGTAACCAAGGGAGATACAATTTTTAGGAGTTAGTGCATGTCTAATGCAAGATTAATCACCATATTATGAGAGCCAATGCTATCATCCAGCAAAAAATACTCGTTTTCGCCCAACGTGGGGCTCGAACCCACGACCCTGAGATTAAGAGTCTCATGCTCTACCGACTGAGCTAGCCGGGCTCCCACTTAAATATGGTATGCAGACTCATCATTTTTTATTAAGGAAAACTGTTTCTGGATATTCCTCTGCTCTTGTTTTGCAAGGAACTTCACTTTTATACATCCTTCAGAGGAAAGAATGTCAAGTAAAATAAGACGAAATGAAAATGGAAGGTGTGAAATTTTCATTTTGAGATTGCATAAGAAATCAAATTCCTCTCACGTGCTATAGAATACCTAAACACTTTTGATTAAACCACTTTAGTTGTTATAATGACACCAAATTTGAAAGCCATCTGTGACTTTTCTGTTCTTACTCTGCAACAACCATGGCAATTACAAGTTAAAAAGTAAAATGTATGCAAATTTTAAAATGGAGAATGCGGGCATCGATCCCGCTACCTCTCGCATGCTAAGCGAGCGCTCTACCATTTGAGCTAATTCCCCTGTGTGCTCACTCAGCATCACATTTCAAAAGTAACGTTACTGCTGTCCACACTTTATTTTATGTCTAATTGCCCATAACATGAGTGTTCAGTTCACTCCTAACTGATGCCTTAACTACACCTAGGGGATGTTTTACACTTCAGGTTGGCATGTTTAGTACTTGAATAGGAGTGATATCACTGTATGTTAACCTAGACTCAGGCCCTACCTAATCTTGGAGATACATTTCTCATGAATGAGTAACCAAGGGAGATACAATTTTTAGGAGTTAGTGCATGTCTAATGCAAGATTAATCACCATATTATGAGAGCCAATGCAATCATCCAGCAAAAAATACTCGTTTTCGCCAAACGTGGGGCTCGAACCCACGACCCTGATATTAAGAGTCTCATGCTCTACCGACTGAGCTAGCCGGGCTCCCACTTAAATATGGTATGCAGACTCATCATTTTTTATTAAGGAAAACTGTTTCTGGATATTCCTCTGCTCTTGTTTTGCAAGGAACTTCACTTTTATACATCCTTCAGAGGAAAGAATGTCAAGTAAAATAAGACGAAATGAAAATGGAAGGTGTGAAATTTTCATTTTGAGATTGCATAAGAAATCAAATTCCTCTCACGTGCTATAGAATACCTAAACACTTTTGATTAAACCACTTTAGTTGTTATAATGACACCAAATTTGAAAGCCATCTGTGACTTTTCTGTTCTTACTCTGCAACAACCATGGCAATTACAAGTTAAAAAGTAAAATGTATGCAAATTTTAAAATGGAGAATGCGGGCATCGATCCCGCTACCTCTCACATGCTAAGCGAGCGCTCTACCATTTGAGCTAATTCCCCTGTGTGCTCACTCAGCATCACATTTCAAAAGTAACGTTACTGCTGTCCACACTTTATTTTAAGTCTAATTGCCCATAACATGAGTGTTCAGTTCACTCCTAACTGATGCATTAACTACACCTAGGGGATGTTTTACATTTCAGGTTGGCATGTTTAGTACTTGAATAGGAGTGATATCACTGCATGTTAACCTAGACTCAGGCCCTACCTAATCTTGGAGATACATTTCTCATGAATGAGTAACCAAGGGAGATACAATTTTTAGGAGTTAGTGCATGTCTAATGCAAGATTAATCACCATATTATGAGAGCCAATGCTATCATCCAGCAAAAAATACTCGTTTTCGCCCAACGTGGGGCTCGAACCCACGACCCTGAGATTAAGAGTCTCATGCTCTACCGACTGAGCTAGCCGGGCTCCCACTTAAATATGGTATGCAGACTCATCATTTTTTATTAAGGAAAACTGTTTCTGGATATTCCTCTGCTCTTGTTTTGCAAGGAACTTCACTTTTATACATCCTTCAGAGGAAAGAATGTCAAGTAAAATAAGACGAAATGAAAATGGAAGGTGTGAAATTTTCATTTTGAGATTGCATAAGAAATCAAATTCCTCTCACGTGCTATAGAATACCTAAACACTTTTGATTAAACCACTTTAGTTGTTATAATGACACCAAATTTGAAAGCCATCTGTGACTTTTCTGTTCTTACTCTGCAACAACCATGGCAATTACAAGTTAAAAAGTAAAATGTATGCAAATTTTAAAATGGAGAATGCGGGCATCGATCCCGCTACCTCTCGCATGCTAAGCGAGCGCTCTACCATTTGAGCTAATTCCCCTGTGTACTCACTCAGCATCACATTTCAAAAGTAACGTTACTGCTGTCCACACTTTATTTTAAGTCTAATTGCCCATAACATGAGTGTTCAGTTCACTCCTAACTGATGCCTTAACTACACCTAGGGGATGTTTTACACTTCAGGTTGGCATGTTTAGTACATGAATAGGAGTGATATCACTGTATGTTAACCTAGACTCAGGCCCTACCTAATCTTGGAGATACATTTCTCATGAATGAGTAACCAAGGGAGATACAATTTTTAGGAGTTAGTGCATGTCTAATGCAAGATTAATCACCATATTATGAGAGCCAATGCAATCATCCAGCAAAAAATACTCGTTTTCGCCAAACGTGGGGCTCGAACCCACGACCCTGATATTAAGAGTCTCATGCTCTACCGACTGAGCTAGCCGGGCTCCCACTTAAATATGGTATGCAGACTCATCATTTTTTATTAAGGAAAACCGTTTCTGGATATTCCTCTGCTCTTGTTTTGCAAGGAACTTCACTTTTATACATCCTTCAGAGGAAAGAATGTCAAGTAAAATAAGACGAAATGAAAATGGAAGGTGTGAAATTTTCATTTTGAGATTGCATAAGAAATCAAATTCCTCTCACGTGCTATAGAATACCTAAACACTTTTGATTAAACCACTTTAGTTGTTATAATGACACCAAATTTGAAAGCCATCTGTGACTTTTCTGTTCTTACTCTGCAACAACCATGGCAATTACAAGTTAAAAAGTAAAATGTATGCAAATTTTAAAATGGAGAATGCGGGCATCGATCCCGCTACCTCTCGCATGCTAAGCGAGCGCTCTACCATTTGAGCTAATTCCCCTGTGTGCTCACTCAGCATCACATTTCAAAAGTAACGTTACTGCTGTCCACACTTTATTTTAAGTCTAATTGCCCATAACATGAGTGTTCAGTTCACTCCTAACTGATGCATTAACTACACCTAGGGGATGTTTTACATTTCAGGTTGGCATGTTTAGTACTTGAATAGGAGTGATATCACTGCATGTTAACCTAGACTCAGGCCCTACCTAATCTTGGAGATACATTTCTCATGAATGAGTAACCAAGGGAGATTCAATTTTTAGGAGTTAGTGCATGTCTAATGCAAGATTAATCACCATATTATGAGAGCCAATGCTATCATCCAGCAAAAAATACTGGTTTTCGCCCAACGTGGGGCTCGAACCCACGACCCTGAGATTAAGAGTCTCATGCTCTACCGACTGAGCTAGCCGGGCTCCCACTTAAATATGGTATGCAGACTCATCATTTTTTATTAAGGAAAACTGTTTCTGGATATTCCTCTGCTCTTGTTTTGCAAGGAACTTCACTTTTATACATCCTTCAGAGGAAAGAATGTCAAGTAAAATAAGACGAAATGAAAATGGAAGGTGTGAAATTTTCATTTTGAGATTGCATAAGAAATCAAATTCCTCTCACGTGCTATAGAATACCTAAACACTTTTGATTAAACCACTTTAGTTGTTATAATGACACCAAATTTGAAAGCCATCTGTGACTTTTCTGTTCTTACTCTGCAACAACCATGGCAATTACAAGTTAAAAAGTAAAATGTATGCAAATTTTAAAATGGAGAATGCGGGCATCGATCCCGCTACCTCTCACATGCTAAGCGAGCGCTCTACCATTTGAGCTAATTCCCCTGTGTGCTCACTCAGCATCACATTTCAAAAGTAACGTTACTGCTGTCCACACTTTATTTTAAGTCTAATTGCCCATAACATGAGTGTTCAGTTCACTCCTAACTGATGCATTAACTACACCTAGGGGATGTTTTACATTTCAGGTTGGCATGTTTAGTACTTGAATAGGAGTGATATCACTGCATGTTAACCTAGACTCAGGCCCTACCTAATCTTGGAGATACATTTCTCATGAATGAGTAACCAAGGGAGATACAATTTTTAGGAGTTAGTGCATGTCTAATGCAAGATTAATCACCATATTATGAGAGCCAATGCTATCATCCAGCAAAAAATACTCGTTTTCGCCCAACGTGGGGCTCGAACCCACGACCCTGAGATTAAGAGTCTCATGCTCTACCGACTGAGCTAGCCGGGCTCCCACTTAAATATGGTATGCAGACTCATCATTTTTTATTAAGGAAAACTGTTTCTGGATATTCCTCTGCTCTTGTTTTGCAAGGAACTTCACTTTTATACATCCTTCAGAGGAAAGAATGTCAAGTAAAATAAGACGAAATGAAAATGGAAGGTGTGAAATTTTCATTTTGAGATTGCATAAGAAATCAAATTCCTCTCACGTGCTATAGAATACCTAAACACTTTTGATTAAACCACTTTAGTTGTTATAATGACACCAAATTTGAAAGCCATCTGTGACTTTTCTGTTCTTACTCTGCAACAACCATGGCAATTACAAGTTAAAAAGTAAAATGTATGCAAATTTTAAAATGGAGAATGCGGGCATCGATCCCGCTACCTCTCGCATGCTAAGCGAGCGCTCTACCATTTGAGCTAATTCCCCTGTGTACTCACTCAGCATCACATTTCAAAAGTAACGTTACTGCTGTCCACACTTTATTTTAAGTCTAATTGCCCATAACATGAGTGTTCAGTTCACTCCTAACTGATGCCTTAACTACACCTAGGGGATGTTTTACACTTCAGGTTGGCATGTTTAGTACATGAATAGGAGTGATATCACTGTATGTTAACCTAGACTCAGGCCCTACCTAATCTTGGAGATACATTTCTCATGAATGAGTAACCAAGGGAGATACAATTTTTAGGAGTTAGTGCATGTCTAATGCAAGATTAATCACCATATTATGAGAGCCAATGCAATCATCCAGCAAAAAATACTCGTTTTCGCCAAACGTGGGGCTCGAACCCACGACCCTGATATTAAGAGTCTCATGCTCTACCGACTGAGCTAGGCGGGCTCCCACTTAAATATGGTATGCAGACTCATCATTTTTTATTAAGGAAAACCGTTTCTGGATATTCCTCTGCTCTTGTTTTGCAAGGAACTTCACTTTTATACATCCTTCAGAGGAAAGAATGTCAAGTAAAATAAGACGAAATGAAAATGGAAGGTGTGAAATTTTCATTTTGAGATTGCAAAAGAAATCAAATTCCTCTCACGTGCTATAGAATACCTAAACACTTTTGATTAAACCACTTTAGTTGTTATAATGACACCAAATTTGAAAGCCATCTGTGACTTTTCTGTTCTTACTCTGCAACAACCATGGCAATTACAAGTTAAAAAGTAAAATGTATGCAAATTTTAAAATGGAGAATGCGGGCATCGATCCAGCTACCTCTCGCATGCTAAGCGAGCGCTCTACCATTTGAGCTAATTCCCCTGTGTGCTCACTTAGCATCACATTTCAAAAGTAACGTTACTGCTGTCCACACTTTATTTTAAGTCTAATTGCCCATAACATGAGTGTTCAGTTCACTCCTAACTGATGCCTTAACTACACCTAGGGGATGTTTTACACTTCAGGTTGGCATGTTTAGTACTTGAATAGGAGTGATATCACTGTATGTTAACCTAGACTCAGGCCCTACCTAATCTAGGAGATACATTTCTCATGAATGAGTAACCAAGGGAGATACAATTTTTAGGAGTTAGTGCATGTCTAATGCAAGATTAATCACCATATTATGAGAGCCAATGCAATCATCCAGCAAAAAATACTCGTTTTCGCCCAAAGTGGGGCTCGAACCCACGACCCTGATATAAAGAGTCTCATGCTCTACCGACTGAGCTAGCCGGGCTCCCACTTAAATATGGTATGCAGACTCATCATTTTTTATTAAGGAAAACCGTTTCTGGATATTCCTCTGCTCTTGTTTTGCAAGGAACTTCACTTTTATACATCCTTCAGAGGAAAGAATGTCAAGTAAAATAAGACGAAATGAAAATGGAAGGTGTGAAATTTTCATTTTGAGATTGCATAAGAAATCAAATTCCTCTCACGTGCTATAGAATACCTAAACACTTTTGATTAAACCACTTTAGTTGTTATAATGACACCAAATTTGAAAGCCATCTGTGACTTTTCTGTTCTTACTCTTCAACAACCATGGCAATTACAAGTTAAAAAGTAAAATGTATGCAAATTTTAGAATGGAGAATGCGGGCATCGATCCCGCTACCTCTCGCATGCTAAGCGAGCGCTCTACCATTTGAGCTAATTCCCCTGTGTGCTCACTCAGCATCACATTTCAAAAGTAACGTTACTGCTGTCCACACTTTATTTTAAGTCTAATTGCCCATAACATGAGTGTTCAGTTCACTCCTAACTGATGCCTTAACTACACCTAGGGGATGTTTTACACTTCAGGTTGGCATGTTTAGTACTTGAATAGGAGTGATATCACTGCATGTTAACCTAGACTCAGGCCCTACCTAATCTTGGAGATACCTTTCTCATGAATGAGTAACCAAGGGAGATACAATTTTTAGGAGTTAGTGCATGTCTAATGCAAGATTAATCACCATATTATGAGAGCCAATGCTATCATCCAGCAAAAAATACTCGTTTTCGCCCAACGTGGGGCTCGAACCCACGACCCTGATATTAAGAGTCTCATGCTCTACCGACTGAGCTAGCCGGGCTCCCACTTAAATATGGTATGCAGACTCATCAATTTTTATTAAGGAAAACCGTTTCTGGATATTCCTCTGCTCTTGTTTTGCAAGGAACTTCACTTTTATACATCCTTCAGAGGAAAGAATGTCAAGTAAAATAAGACGAAATGAAAATGGAAGGTGTGAAATTTTCATTTTGAGATTGCATAAGAAATCAAATTCCTCTCACGTGCTATAGAATACCTAAACACTTTTGATTAAACCACTTTAGTTGTTATAATGACACCAAATTTGAAAGCCATCTGTGACTTTTCTGTTCTTACTCTGCAACAACCATGGCAATTACAAGTTAAAAAGTAAAATGTATGCAAATTTTAGAATGGAGAATGCGGGCATCGATCCCGCTACCTCTCGCATGCTAAGCGAGCGCTCTACCATTTCAGCTAATTCTCCTGTGTGCTCACTCAGCATCACATTTCAAAAGTAACGTTACTGCTGTCCACACTTTATTTTAAGTCTAATTGCCCATAACATGAGTGTTCAGTTCACTCCTAACTGATGCCTTAACTACACCTAGGGGATGTTTTACACTTCAGGTTGGCATGTTTAGTACTTGAATAGGAGTGATATCACTGTATGTTAACCTAGACTCAGGCCCTACCTAATCTTGGAGATACATTTCTCATGAATGAGTAACCAAGGGAGATACAATTTTTAGGAGTTAGTGCATGTCTAATGCAAGATTAATCACCATATTATGAGAGCCAATGCAATCATCCAGCAAAAAATACTCGTTTTCGCCCAACGTGGGGCTCAATCCAAGACCCTGAGATTAGGAGTCTCATGCTCTACCGACTGAGCTAGCCGGGCTCCCACTTAAATATGGTATGCAGACTCATCATTTTTTATTAAGGAAAACCGTTTCTGGATATTCCTCTGCTCTTGTTTTGCAAGGAACTTCACTTTTATACATCCTTCAGAGGAAAGAATATCAAATAAAATAAGATGAAATGAAAATGGAAGGTGTGAAATTTTCATTTAGAGATTGCATAAGAAATCAAATTCCTCTCACGTGCTATAGAATACCTAAACACTTTTGATTAAACCACTTTAGTTGTTATAATGACACCAAATTTGAAAGCCATCTGTGACTTTTCTGTTCTTACTCTGCAACAACCATGGCAATTACAAGTTAAAAAGTAAAATGTATGCAAATTTTAGAATGGAGAATGCGGGCATCGATCCCGCTACCTCTCGCATGCTAAGCGAGCGCTCTACCATTTGAGCTAATTCCCCTGTGTGCTCACTCAGCATCACATTTCAAAAGTAACGTTACTGCTGTCCACACTTTATTTTAAGTCTAATTGCCCATAACATGAGTGTTCAGTTCACTCCTAACTGATGCCTTAACTACACCTAGGGGATGTTTTACACTTCAGGTTGGCATGTTTAGTACTTGAATAGGAGTGATATCACTGTATGTTAACCTAGACTCAGGCCCTACCTAATCTTGGAGATACATTTCTCATGAATAAGTAACCAAGGGAGATACAATTTTTAGGAGTTAGTGCATGTCTAATGCAAGATTAATCACCATATTATGAGAGCCAATGCTATCATCCAGCAAAAAATACTCGTTTTCGCCCAACGTGGGGCTCGAACCCACGACCCTGAGATTAAGAGTCTCATGCTCTACCGACTGAGCTAGCCGGGCTCCCACTTAAATATGGTATGCAGACTCATCATTTTTTATTAAGGAAAACTGTTTCTGGATATTCCTCTGCTCTTGTTTTGCAAGGAACTTCACTTTTATACATCCTTCAGAGGAAAGAATGTCAAGTAAAATAAGACGAAATGAAAATGGAAGGTGTGAAATTTTCATTTTGAGATTGCATAAGAAATCAAATTCCTCTCACGTGCTATAGAATACCTAAACACTTTTGATTAAACCACTTTAGTTGTTATAATGACACCAAATTTGAAAGCCATCTGTGACTTTTCTGTTCTTACTCTGCAACAACCATGGCAATTACAAGTTAAAAAGTAAAATGTATGCAAATTTTAGAATGGAGAATGCGGGCATCGATCCCACTACCTCTCGCATGCTAAGCGAGCGCTCTACCATTTGAGCTAATTCCCCTGTGTGCTCACTCAGCATCACATTTCAAAAGTAACGTTACTGCTGTCCACACTTTATTTTAAGTCTAATTGCCCATAACATGAGTGTTCAGTTCACTCCTAACTGATGCCTTAACTACACCTAGGGGATGTTTTACACTTCAGGTTGGCATGTTTAGTACTTGAATAGGAGTGATATCACTGTATGTTAACCTAGACTCAGGCCCTACCTAATCTTGGAGATACATTTCTCATGAATGAGTAACCAAGGGAGATACAATTTTTAGGAGTTAGTGCATGTCTAATGCAAGATTAATCACCATATTATGAGAGCCAATGCAATCATCCAGCAAAAAATACTCGTTTTCGCCCAACGTGGGGCTCGAACCCACGACCCTGATATTAAGAGTCTCTTGCTCTACCGACTGAGCTAGCCGGGCTCCCACTTAAATATGGTATGCAGACTCATCATTTTTTATTAAGGAAAACCGTTTCTGGATATTCCTCTGCTCTTGTTTTGCAAGGAACTTCACTTTTATACATCCTTCAGAGGAAAGAATGTCAAGTAAAATAAGACGAAATGAAAATGGAAGGTGTGAAATTTTCATTTAGAGATTGCATAAGAAATCAAATTCCTCTCACGTGCTATAGAATACCTAAACACTTTTGATTAAACCACTTTAGTTGTTATAATGACACCAAATTTGAAAGCCATCTGTGACTTTTCTGTTCTTACTCTGCAACAACCATGGCAATTACAAGTTAAAAAGTAAAATGTATGCAAATTTTAGAATGGAGAATGCGGGCATCGATCCCGCTACCTCTCGCATGCTAAGCGAGCGCTCTACCATTTGAGCTAATTCCCCTGTGTGCTCACTCAGCATCACATTTCAAAAGTAACGTTACTGCTGTCCACACTTTATTTTAAGTCTAATTGCCCATAACATGAGTGTTCAGTTCACTCCTAACTGATGCCTTAACTACACCTAGGGGATGTTTTACACTTCAGGTTGGCATGTTTAGTACTTGAATAGGAGTGATATCACTGTATGTTAACCTAGACTCAGGCCCTACCTAATCTTGGAGATACATTTCTCATGAATGAGTAACCAAGGGAGATACAATTTTTAGGAGTTAGTGCATGTCTAATGCAAGATTAATCACCATATTATGAGAGCCAATGCTATCATCCAGCAAAAAATACTCGTTTTCGCCCAACGTGGGGCTCGAACCCACGACCCTGAGATTAAGAGTCTCATGCTCTACCGACTGAGCTAGCCGGGCTCCCACTTAAATATGGTATGCAGACTCATCATTTTTTATTAAGGAAAACTGTTTCTGGATATTCCTCTGCTCTTGTTTTGCAAGGAACTTCACTTTTATACATCCTTCAGAGGAAAGAATGTCAAGTAAAATAAGACGAAATGAAAATGGAAGGTGTGAAATTTTCATTTTGAGATTGCATAAGAAATCAAATTCCTCTCACGTGCTATAGAATACCTAAACACTTTTGATTAAACCACTTTAGTTGTTATAATGACACCAAATTTGAAAGCCATCTGTGACTTTTCTGTTCTTACTCTGCAACAACCATGGCAATTACAAGTTAAAAAGTAAAATGTATGCAAATTTTAGAATGGAGAATGCGGGCATCGATCCCACTACCTCTCGCATGCTAAGCGAGCGCTCTACCATTTGAGCTAATTCCCCTGTGTGCTCACTCAGCATCACATTTCAAAAGTAACGTTACTGCTGTCCACACTTTATTTTAAGTCTAATTGCCCATAACATGAGTGTTCAGTTCACTCCTAACTGATGCCTTAACTACACCTAGGGGATGTTTTACACTTCAGGTTGGCATGTTTAGTACTTGAATAGGAGTGATATCACTGTATGTTAACCTAGACTCAGGCCCTACCTAATCTTGGAGATACATTTCTCATGAATGAGTAACCAAGGGAGATACAATTTTTAGGAGTTAGTGCATGTCTAATGCAAGATTAATCACCATATTATGAGAGCCAATGCAATCATCCAGCAAAAAATACTCGTTTTCGCCCAACGTGGGGCTCGAACCCACGACCCTGATATTAAGAGTCTCATGCTCTACCGACTGAGCTAGCCGGGCTCCCACTTAAATATGGTATGCAGACTCATCATTTTTTATTAAGGAAAACCGTTTCTGGATATTCCTCTGCTCTTGTTTTGCAAGGAACTTCACTTTTATACATCCTTCAGAGGAAAGAATGTCAAGTAAAATAAGACGAAATGAAAATGGAAGGTGTGAAATTTTCATTTAGAGATTGCATAAGAAATCAAATTCCTCTCACGTGCTATAGAATACCTAAACACTTTTGATTAAACCACTTTAGTTGTTATAATGACACCAAATTTGAAAGCCATCTGTGACTTTTCTGTTCTTACTCTGCAACAACCATGGCAATTACAAGTTAAAAAGTAAAATGTATGCAAATTTTAGAATGGAGAATGCGGGCATCGATCCCGCTACCTCTCGCATGCTAAGCGAGCGCTCTACCATTTGAGCTAATTCCCCTGTGTGCTCACTCAGCATCACATTTCAAAAGTAACGTTACTGCTGTCCACACTTTATTTTAAGTCTAATTGCCCATAACATGAGTGTTCAGTTCACTCCTAACTGATGCCTTAACTACACCTAGGGGATGTTTTACACTTCAGGTTGGCATGTTTAGTACTTGAATAGGAGTGATATCACTGTATGTTAACCTAGACTCAGGCCCTACCTAATCTTGGAGATACATTTCTCATGAATGAGTAACCAAGGGAGATACAATTTTTAGGAGTTAGTGCATGTCTAATGCAAGATTAATCACCATATTATGAGAGCCAATGCTATCATCCAGCAAAAAATACTCGTTTTCGCCCAACGTGGGGCTCGAACCCACGACCCTGAGATTAAGAGTCTCATGCTCTACCGACTGAGCTAGCCGGGCTCCCACTTAAATATGGTATGCAGACTCATCATTTTTTATTAAGGAAAACTGTTTCTGGATATTCCTCTGCTCTTGTTTTGCAAGGAACTTCACTTTTATACATCCTTCAGAGGAAAGAATGTCAAGTAAAATAAGACGAAATGAAAATGGAAGGTGTGAAATTTTCATTTTGAGATTGCATAAGAAATCAAATTCCTCTCACGTGCTATAGAATACCTAAACACTTTTGATTAAACCACTTTAGTTGTTATAATGACACCAAATTTGAAAGCCATCTGTGACTTTTCTGTTCTTACTCTGCAACAACCATGGCAATTACAAGTTAAAAAGTAAAATGTATGCAAATTTTACAATGGAGAATGCGGGCATCGATCCCGCTACCTCTCGCATGCTAAGCGAGCGCTCTACCATTTGAGCTAATTCCCCTGTGTGCTCACTCAGCATCACATTTCAAAAGTAACGTTACTGCTGTCCACACTTTATTTTAAGTCTAATTGCCCATAACATGAGTGTTCAGTTCACTCCTAACTGATGCCTTAACTACACCTAGGGGATGTTTTACACTTCAGGTTGGCATGTTTAGTACTTGAATAGGAGTGATATCACTGCATGTTAACCTAGACTCAGGCCCTACCTAATCTTGGAGATACCTTTCTCATGAATGAGTAACCAAGGGAGATACAATTTTTAGGAGTTAGTGCATGTCTAATGCAAGATTAATCACCATATTATGAGAGCCAATGCTATCATCCAGCAAAAAATACTCGTTTTCGCCCAACGTGGGGCTCGAACCCACGACCCTGAGATTAAGAGTCTCATGCTCTACCGACTGAGCTAGCCGGGCTCCCACTTAAATATGGTATGCAGACTCATCATTTTTTATTAAGGAAAACCGTTTCTGGATATTCCTCTGCTCTTGTTTTGCAAGGAACTTCACTTTTATACATCCTTCAGAGGAAAGAATGTCAAGTAAAATAAGACGAAATGAAAATGGAAGGTGTGAAATTTTCATTTTGAGATTGCATAAGAAATCAAATTCCTCTCACGTGCTATAGAATACCTAAACACTTTTGATTAAACCACTTTAGTTGTTATAATGACACCAAATTTGAAAGCCATCTGTGACTTTTCTGTTCTTACTCTGCAACAACCATGGCAATTACAAGTTAAAAAGTAAAATGTATGCAAATTTTGGAATGGAGAATGCGGGCATCGATCCCGCTACCTCTCGCATGCTAAGCGAGCGCTCTACCATTTCAGCTAATTCCCCTGTGTGCTCACTCAGCATCACATTTCAAAAGTAACGTTACTGCTGTCCACACTTTATTTTAAGTCTAATTGCCCATAACATGAGTGTTCAGTTCACTCCTAACTGATGCATTAACTACACCTAGGGGATGTTTTACACTTCAGGTTGGCATGTTTAGTACTTGAATAGGAGTGATATCACTGCATGTTAACCTAGACTCAGGCCCTACCTAATCTTGGAGATACATTTCTCATGAATGAGTAACCAAGGGAGATACAATTTTTAGGAGTTAGTGCATGTCTATTGCAAGATTAATCACCATATTATGAGAGCCAATGCTATCATCCAGCAAAAAATACTCGTTTTCGCCCAACGTTGGGCTCGAACCCACGACCCTGAGATTAAGAGTCTCATGCTCTACCGACTGAGCTAGCCGGGCTCCCACTTAAATATGGTATGCAGACTCATCATTTTTTATTAAGGAAAACTGTTTCTGGATATTCCTCTGCTCTTGTTTTGCAAGGAACTTCACTTTTATACATCCTTCAGAGGAAAGAATGTCAAGTAAAATAAGACGAAATGAAAATGGAAGGTGTGAAATTTTCATTTTGAGATTGCATAAGAAATCAAATTCCTCTCACGTGCTATAGAATACCTAAACACTTTTGATTAAACCACTTTAGTTGTTATAATGACACCAAATTTGAAAGCCATCTGTGACTTTTCTGTTCTTACTCTGCAACAACCATGGCAATTACAAGTTAAAAAGTAAAATGTATGCAAATTTTAAAATGGAGAATGCGGGCATCGATCCCGCTACCTCTCGGATGCTAAGCGAGCGCTCTACCATTTGAGCTAATTCCCCTGTGTGCTCACTCAGCATCACATTTCAAAAGTAACGTTACTGCTGTCCACACTTTATTTTAAGTCTAATTGCCCATAACATGAGTGTTCAGTTCACTCCTAACTGATGCCTTAACTACACCTAGGGGATGTTTTACACTTCAGGTTGGCATGTTTAGTACTTGAATAGGAGTGATATCACTGCATGTTAACCTAGACTCAGGCCCTACCTAATCTTGGAGATACCTTTCTCATGAATGAGTAACCAAGGGAGATACAATTTTTAGGAGTTAGTGCATGTCTAATGCAAGATTAATCACCATATTATGAGAGCCAATGCTATCATCCAGCAAAAAATACTCGTTTTCGCCCAACGTGGGGCTCGAACCCACGACCCTGAGATTAAGAGTCTCATGCTCTACCGACTGAGCTAGCCGGGCTCCCACTTAAATATGGTATGCAGACTCATCATTTTTTATTAAGGAAAACTGTTTCTGGATATTCCTCTGCTCTTGTTTTGCAAGGAACTTCACTTTTATACATCCTTCAGAGGAAAGAATGTCAAGTAAAATAAGATGAAATGAAAATGGAAGGTGTGAAATTTTCATTTTGAGATTGCATAAGAAATCAAATTCCTCTCACGTGCTATAGAATACCTAAACACTTTTGATTAAACCACTTTAGTTGTTATAATGACACCAAATTTGAAAGCCATCTGTGACTTTTCTGTTCTTACTCTGCAACAACCATGGCAATTACAAGTTAAAAAGTAAAATGTATGCAAATTTTAGAATGGAGAATGCGGGCATCGATCCCGCTACCTCTCGCATGCTAAGCGAGCGCTCTACCATTTGAGCTAATTCCCCTGTGTGCTCACTCAGCATCACATTTCAAAAGTAACGTTACTGCTGTCCACACTTTATTTTAAGTCTAATTGCCCATAACATGAGTGTTCAGTTCACTCCTAACTGATGCCTTAACTACACCTAGGGGATGTTTTACACTTCAGGTTGGCATGTTTAGTACTTGAATAGGAGTGATATCACTGTATGTTAACCTAGACTCAGGCCCTACCTAATCTTGGAGATACATTTCTCATGAATGAGTAACCAAGGGAGATACAATTTTTAGGAGTTAGTGCATGTCTAATGCAAGATTAATCACCATATTATGAGAGCCAATGCAATCATCCAGCAAAAAATACTCGTTTTCGCCCAACGTGGGGCTCGAACCCACGACCCTGAGATTAAGAGTCTCATGCTCTACCGACTGAGCTAGCCGGGCTCCCACTTAAATATGGTATGCAGACTCATCATTTTTTATTAAGGAAAACTGTTTCTGGATATTCCTCTGCTCTTGTTTTGCAAGGAACTTCACTTTTATACATCCTTCAGAGGAAAGAATGTCAAGTAAAATAAGACGAAATGAAAACGGAAGGTGTGAAATTTTCATTTTGAGATTGCATAAGAAATCAAATTCCTCTCACGTGCTATAGAATACCTAAACACTTTTGATTAAACCACTTTAGTTGTTATAATGACACCAAATTTGAAAGCCATCTGTGACTTTTCTGTTCTTACTCTGCAACAACCATGGCAATTACAAGTTAAAAAGTAAAATGTATGCAAATTTTGGAATGGAGAATGCGGGCATCGATCCCGCTACCTCTCGCATGCTAAGCGAGCGCTCTACCATTTCAGCTAATTCCCCTGTGTGCTCACTCAGCATCACATTTCAAAAGTAACGTTACTGCTGTCCACACTTTATTTTAAGTCTAATTGCCCATAACATGAGTGTTCAGTTCACTCCTAACTGATGCCTTAACTACACCTAGGGGATGTTTTACACTTCAGGTTGGCATGTTTAGTACTTGAATAGGAGTGATATCACTGTATGTTAACCTAGACTCAGGCCCTACCTAATCTTGGAGATACATTTCTCATGAATGAGTAACCAAGGGAGATACAATTTTTAGGAGTTAGTGCATGTCTAATGCAAGATTAATCACCATATTATGAGAGCCAATGCTATCATCCAGCAAAAAATACTCGTTTTCGCCCAACGTGGGGCTCGAACCCACGACCCTGAGATTAAGAGTCTCATGCTCTACCGACTGAGCTAGCCGGGCTCCCACTTAAATATGGTATGCAGACTCATCATTTTTTATTAAGGAAAACTGTTTCTGGATATTCCTCTGCTCTTGTTTTGCAAGGAACTTCACTTTTATACATCCTTCAGAGGAAAGAATGTCAAGTAAAATAAGACGAAATGAAAATGGAAGGTGTGAAATTTTCATTTTGAGATTGCATAAGAAATCAAATTCCTCTCACGTGCTATAGAATACCTAAACACTTTTGATTAAACCACTTTAGTTGTTATAATGACACCAAATTTGAAAGCCATCTGTGACTTTTCTGTTCTTACTCTGCAACAACCATGGCAATTACAAGTTAAAAAGTAAAATGTATGCAAATTTTGGAATGGAGAATGCGGGCATCGATCCCGCTACCTCTCGCATGCTAAGCGAGCGCTCTACCATTTGAGCTAATTCCCCTGTGTGCTCACTCAGCATCACATTTCAAAAGTAACGTTACTGCTGTCCACACTTTATTTTAAGTCTAATTGCCCATAACATGAGTGTTCAGTTCACTCCTAACTGATGCCTTAACTACACCTAGGGGATGTTTTACACTTCAGGTTGGCATGTTTAGTACTTGAATAGGAGTGATATCACTGTATGTTAACCTAGACTCAGGCCCTACCTAATCTTGGAGATACATTTCTCATGAATGAGTAACCAAGGGAGATACAATTTTTAGGAGTTAGTGCATGTCTAATGCAAGATTAATCACCATATTATGAGAGCCAATGCAATCATCCAGCAAAAAATACTCGTTTTCGCCCAACGTGGGGCTCGAACCCACGACCCTGATATTAAGAGTCTCTTGCTCTACCGACTGAGCTAGCCGGGCTCCCACTTAAATATGGTATGCAGACTCATCATTTTTTATTAAGGAAAACCGTTTCTGGATATTCCTCTGCTCTTGTTTTGCAAGGAACTTCACTTTTATACATCCTTCAGAGGAAAGAATGTCAAGTAAAATAAGACGAAATGAAAATGGAAGGTGTGAAATTTTCATTTAGAGATTGCATAAGAAATCAAATTCCTCTCACGTGCTATAGAATACCTAAACACTTTTGATTAAACCACTTTAGTTGTTATAATGACACCAAATTTGAAAGCCATCTGTGACTTTTCTGTTCTTACTCTGCAACAACCATGGCAATTACAAGTTAAAAAGTAAAATGTATGCAAATTTTAGAATGGAGAATGCGGGCATCGATCCCGCTACCTCTCGCATGCTAAGCGAGCGCTCTACCATTTGAGCTAATTCCCCTGTGTGCTCACTCAGCATCACATTTCAAAAGTAACGTTACTGCTGTCCACACTTTATTTTAAGTCTAATTGCCCATAACATGAGTGTTCAGTTCACTCCTAACTGATGCCTTAACTACACCTAGGGGATGTTTTACACTTCAGGTTGGCATGTTTAGTACTTGAATAGGAGTGATATCACTGTATGTTAACCTAGACTCAGGCCCTACCTAATCTTGGAGATACATTTCTCATGAATGAGTAACCAAGGGAGATACAATTTTTAGGAGTTAGTGCATGTCTAATGCAAGATTAATCACCATATTATGAGAGCCAATGCTATCATCCAGCAAAAAATACTCGTTTTCGCCCAACGTGGGGCTCGAACCCACGACCCTGAGATTAAGAGTCTCATGCTCTACCGACTGAGCTAGCCGGGCTCCCACTTAAATATGGTATGCAGACTCATCATTTTTTATTAAGGAAAACTGTTTCTGGATATTCCTCTGCTCTTGTTTTGCAAGGAACTTCACTTTTATACATCCTTCAGAGGAAAGAATGTCAAGTAAAATAAGACGAAATGAAAATGGAAGGTGTGAAATTTTCATTTTGAGATTGCATAAGAAATCAAATTCCTCTCACGTGCTATAGAATACCTAAACACTTTTGATTAAACCACTTTAGTTGTTATAATGACACCAAATTTGAAAGCCATCTGTGACTTTTCTGTTCTTACTCTGCAACAACCATGGCAATTACAAGTTAAAAAGTAAAATGTATGCAAATTTTAGAATGGAGAATGCGGGCATCGATCCCACTACCTCTCGCATGCTAAGCGAGCGCTCTACCATTTGAGCTAATTCCCCTGTGTGCTCACTCAGCATCACATTTCAAAAGTAACGTTACTGCTGTCCACACTTTATTTTAAGTCTAATTGCCCATAACATGAGTGTTCAGTTCACTCCTAACTGATGCCTTAACTACACCTAGGGGATGTTTTACACTTCAGGTTGGCATGTTTAGTACTTGAATAGGAGTGATATCACTGTATGTTAACCTAGACTCAGGCCCTACCTAATCTTGGAGATACATTTCTCATGAATGAGTAACCAAGGGAGATACAATTTTTAGGAGTTAGTGCATGTCTAATGCAAGATTAATCACCATATTATGAGAGCCAATGCAATCATCCAGCAAAAAATACTCGTTTTCGCCCAACGTGGGGCTCGAACCCACGACCCTGATATTAAGAGTCTCATGCTCTACCGACTGAGCTAGCCGGGCTCCCACTTAAATATGGTATGCAGACTCATCATTTTTTATTAAGGAAAACCGTTTCTGGATATTCCTCTGCTCTTGTTTTGCAAGGAACTTCACTTTTATACATCCTTCAGAGGAAAGAATGTCAAGTAAAATAAGACGAAATGAAAATGGAAGGTGTGAAATTTTCATTTAGAGATTGCATAAGAAATCAAATTCCTCTCACGTGCTATAGAATACCTAAACACTTTTGATTAAACCACTTTAGTTGTTATAATGACACCAAATTTGAAAGCCATCTGTGACTTTTCTGTTCTTACTCTGCAACAACCATGGCAATTACAAGTTAAAAAGTAAAATGTATGCAAATTTTAGAATGGAGAATGCGGGCATCGATCCCGCTACCTCTCGCATGCTAAGCGAGCGCTCTACCATTTGAGCTAATTCCCCTGTGTGCTCACTCAGCATCACATTTCAAAAGTAACGTTACTGCTGTCCACACTTTATTTTAAGTCTAATTGCCCATAACATGAGTGTTCAGTTCACTCCTAACTGATGCCTTAACTACACCTAGGGGATGTTTTACACTTCAGGTTGGCATGTTTAGTACTTGAATAGGAGTGATATCACTGTATGTTAACCTAGACTCAGGCCCTACCTAATCTTGGAGATACATTTCTCATGAATGAGTAACCAAGGGAGATACAATTTTTAGGAGTTAGTGCATGTCTAATGCAAGATTAATCACCATATTATGAGAGCCAATGCTATCATCCAGCAAAAAATACTCGTTTTCGCCCAACGTGGGGCTCGAACCCACGACCCTGAGATTAAGAGTCTCATGCTCTACCGACTGAGCTAGCCGGGCTCCCACTTAAATATGGTATGCAGACTCATCATTTTTTATTAAGGAAAACTGTTTCTGGATATTCCTCTGCTCTTGTTTTGCAAGGAACTTCACTTTTATACATCCTTCAGAGGAAAGAATGTCAAGTAAAATAAGACGAAATGAAAATGGAAGGTGTGAAATTTTCATTTTGAGATTGCATAAGAAATCAAATTCCTCTCACGTGCTATAGAATACCTAAACACTTTCGATTAAACCACTTTAGTTGTTATAATGACACCAAATTTGAAAGCCATCTGTGACTTTTCTGTTCTTACTCTGCAACAACCATGGCAATTACAAGTTAAAAAGTAAAATGTATGCAAATTTTACAATGGAGAATGCGGGCATCGATCCCGCTACCTCTCGCATGCTAAGCGAGCGCTCTACCATTTGAGCTAATTCCCCTGTGTGCTCACTCAGCATCACATTTCAAAAGTAACGTTACTGCTGTCCACACTTTATTTTAAGTCTAATTGCCC
Organism: Triturus cristatus; assembly: GCF_964204655.1. Taxonomy (NCBI): domain Eukaryota; kingdom Metazoa; phylum Chordata; class Amphibia; order Caudata; family Salamandridae; genus Triturus; species Triturus cristatus. The sequence continues at coordinate 121,798,532 of NC_140585.1, read as the reverse complement.
ATAACATGAGTGTTCAGTTCACTCCTAACTGATGCCTTAACTACACCTAGGGGATGTTTTACACTTCAGGTTGGCATGTTTAGTACTTGAATAGGAGTGATATCACTGCATGTTAACCTAGACTCAGGCCCTACCTAATCTTGGAGATACCTTTCTCATGAATGAGTAACCAAGGGAGATACAATTTTTAGGAGTTAGTGCATGTCTAATGCAAGATTAATCACCATATTATGAGAGCCAATGCTATCATCCAGCAAAAAATACTCGTTTTCGCCCAACGTGGGGCTCGAACCCACGACCCTGAGATTAAGAGTCTCATGCTCTACCGACTGAGCTAGCCGGGCTCCCACTTAAATATGGTATGCAGACTCATCATTTTTTATTAAGGAAAACCGTTTCTGGATATTCCTCTGCTCTTGTTTTGCAAGGAACTTCACTTTTATACATCCTTCAGAGGAAAGAATGTCAAGTAAAATAAGACGAAATGAAAATGGAAGGTGTGAAATTTTCATTTTGAGATTGCATAAGAAATCAAATTCCTCTCACGTGCTATAGAATACCTAAACACTTTTGATTAAACCACTTTAGTTGTTATAATGACACCAAATTTGAAAGCCATCTGTGACTTTTCTGTTCTTACTCTGCAACAACCATGGCAATTACAAGTTAAAAAGTAAAATGTATGCAAATTTTGGAATGGAGAATGCGGGCATCGATCCCGCTACCTCTCGCATGCTAAGCGAGCGCTCTACCATTTCAGCTAATTCCCCTGTGTGCTCACTCAGCATCACATTTCAAAAGTAACGTTACTGCTGTCCACACTTTATTTTAAGTCTAATTGCCCATAACATGAGTGTTCAGTTCACTCCTAACTGATGCATTAACTACACCTAGGGGATGTTTTACACTTCAGGTTGGCATGTTTAGTACTTGAATAGGAGTGATATCACTGCATGTTAACCTAGACTCAGGCCCTACCTAATCTTGGAGATACATTTCTCATGAATGAGTAACCAAGGGAGATACAATTTTTAGGAGTTAGTGCATGTCTATTGCAAGATTAATCACCATATTATGAGAGCCAATGCTATCATCCAGCAAAAAATACTCGTTTTCGCCCAACGTTGGGCTCGAACCCACGACCCTGAGATTAAGAGTCTCATGCTCTACCGACTGAGCTAGCCGGGCTCCCACTTAAATATGGTATGCAGACTCATCATTTTTTATTAAGGAAAACTGTTTCTGGATATTCCTCTGCTCTTGTTTTGCAAGGAACTTCACTTTTATACATCCTTCAGAGGAAAGAATGTCAAGTAAAATAAGACGAAATGAAAATGGAAGGTGTGAAATTTTCATTTTGAGATTGCATAAGAAATCAAATTCCTCTCACGTGCTATAGAATACCTAAACACTTTTGATTAAACCACTTTAGTTGTTATAATGACACCAAATTTGAAAGCCATCTGTGACTTTTCTGTTCTTACTCTGCAACAACCATGGCAATTACAAGTTAAAAAGTAAAATGTATGCAAATTTTAAAATGGAGAATGCGGGCATCGATCCCGCTACCTCTCGCATGCTAAGCGAGCGCTCTACCATTTGAGCTAATTCCCCTGTGTGCTCACTCAGCATCACATTTCAAAAGTAACGTTACTGCTGTCCACACTTTATTTTAAGTCTAATTGCCCATAACATGAGTGTTCAGTTCACTCCTAACTGATGCCTTAACTACACCTAGGGGATGTTTTACACTTCAGGTTGGCATGTTTAGTACTTGAATAGGAGTGATATCACTGCATGTTAACCTAGACTCAGGCCCTACCTAATCTTGGAGATACCTTTCTCATGAATGAGTAACCAAGGGAGATACAATTTTTAGGAGTTAGTGCATGTCTAATGCAAGATTAATCACCATATTATGAGAGCCAATGCTATCATCCAGCAAAAAATACTCGTTTTCGCCCAACGTGGGGCTCGAACCCACGACCCTGAGATTAAGAGTCTCATGCTCTACCGACTGAGCTAGCCGGGCTCCCACTTAAATATGGTATGCAGACTCATCATTTTTTATTAAGGAAAACTGTTTCTGGATATTCCTCTGCTCTTGTTTTGCAAGGAACTTCACTTTTATACATCCTTCAGAGGAAAGAATGTCAAGTAAAATAAGATGAAATGAAAATGGAAGGTGTGAAATTTTCATTTTGAGATTGCATAAGAAATCAAATTCCTCTCACGTGCTATAGAATACCTAAACACTTTTGATTAAACCACTTTAGTTGTTATAATGACACCAAATTTGAAAGCCATCTGTGACTTTTCTGTTCTTACTCTGCAACAACCATGGCAATTACAAGTTAAAAAGTAAAATGTATGCAAATTTTAGAATGGAGAATGCGGGCATCGATCCCGCTACCTCTCGCATGCTAAGCGAGCGCTCTACCATTTGAGCTAATTCCCCTGTGTGCTCACTCAGCATCACATTTCAAAAGTAACGTTACTGCTGTCCACACTTTATTTTAAGTCTAATTGCCCATAACATGAGTGTTCAGTTCACTCCTAACTGATGCCTTAACTACACCTAGGGGATGTTTTACACTTCAGGTTGGCATGTTTAGTACTTGAATAGGAGTGATATCACTGTATGTTAACCTAGACTCAGGCCCTACCTAATCTTGGAGATACATTTCTCATGAATGAGTAACCAAGGGAGATACAATTTTTAGGAGTTAGTGCATGTCTAATGCAAGATTAATCACCATATTATGAGAGCCAATGCAATCATCCAGCAAAAAATACTCGTTTTCGCCCAACGTGGGGCTCGAACCCACGACCCTGAGATTAAGAGTCTCATGCTCTACCGACTGAGCTAGCCGGGCTCCCACTTAAATATGGTATGCAGACTCATCATTTTTTATTAAGGAAAACTGTTTCTGGATATTCCTCTGCTCTTATTTTGCAAGGAACTTCACTTTTATACATCCTTCAGAGGAAAGAATGTCAAGTAAAATAAGACGAAATGAAAACGGAAGGTGTGAAATTTTCATTTTGAGATTGCATAAGAAATCAAATTCCTCTCACGTGCTATAGAATACCTAAACACTTTTGATTAAACCACTTTAGTTGTTATAATGACACCAAATTTGAAAGCCATCTGTGACTTTTCTGTTCTTACTCTGCAACAACCATGGCAATTACAAGTTAAAAAGTAAAATGTATGCAAATTTTGGAATGGAGAATGCGGGCATCGATCCCGCTACCTCTCGCATGCTAAGCGAGCGCTCTACCATTTCAGCTAATTCCCCTGTGTGCTCACTCAGCATCACATTTCAAAAGTAACGTTACTGCTGTCCACACTTTATTTTAAGTCTAATTGCCCATAACATGAGTGTTCAGTTCACTCCTAACTGATGCCTTAACTACACCTAGGGGATGTTTTACACTTCAGGTTGGCATGTTTAGTACTTGAATAGGAGTGATATCACTGTATGTTAACCTAGACTCAGGCCCTACCTAATCTTGGAGATACATTTCTCATGAATGAGTAACCAAGGGAGATACAATTTTTAGGAGTTAGTGCATGTCTAATGCAAGATTAATCACCATATTATGAGAGCCAATGCTATCATCCAGCAAAAAATACTCGTTTTCGCCCAACGTGGGGCTCGAACCCACGACCCTGAGATTAAGAGTCTCATGCTCTACCGACTGAGCTAGCCGGGCTCCCACTTAAATATGGTATGCAGACTCATCATTTTTTATTAAGGAAAACTGTTTCTGGATATTCCTCTGCTCTTGTTTTGCAAGGAACTTCACTTTTATACATCCTTCAGAGGAAAGAATGTCAAGTAAAATAAGACGAAATGAAAATGGAAGGTGTGAAATTTTCATTTTGAGATTGCATAAGAAATCAAATTCCTCTCACGTGCTATAGAATACCTAAACACTTTTGATTAAACCACTTTAGTTGTTATAATGACACCAAATTTGAAAGCCATCTGTGACTTTTCTGTTCTTACTCTGCAACAACCATGGCAATTACAAGTTAAAAAGTAAAATGTATGCAAATTTTGGAATGGAGAATGCGGGCATCGATCCCGCTACCTCTCGCATGCTAAGCGAGCGCTCTACCATTTGAGCTAATTCCCCTGTGTGCTCACTCAGCATCACATTTCAAAAGTAACGTTACTGCTGTCCACACTTTATTTTAAGTCTAATTGCCCATAACATGAGTGTTCAGTTCACTCCTAACTGATGCCTTAACTACACCTAGGGGATGTTTTACACTTCAGGTTGGCATGTTTAGTACTTGAATAGGAGTGATATCACTGTATGTTAACCTAGACTCAGGCCCTACCTAATCTTGGAGATACATTTCTCATGAATGAGTAACTAAGGGAGATACAATTTTTAGGAGTTAGTGCATGTCTAATGCAAGATTAATCACCATATTATGAGAGCCAATGCAATCATCCAGCAAAAAATACTCGTTTTCGCCCAACGTGGGGCTCGAACCCACGACCTTGATATTAAGAGTCTCATGCTCTACCGACTGAGCTAGCCGGGCTCCCACTTAAATATGGTATGCAGACTCATCATTTTTTTATTAAGGAAAACCGTTTCTGGATATTCCTCTGCTCTTGTTTTGCAAGGAACTTCACTTTTATACATCCTTCAGAGGAAAGAATATCAAGTAAAATAAGATGAAATGAAAATGGAAGGTGTGAAATTTTCATTTAGAGATTGCATAAGAAATCAAATTCCTCTCACGTGCTATAGAATACCTAAACACTTTTGATTAAACCACTTTAGTTGTTATAATGACACCAAATTTGAAAGCCATCTGTGACTTTTCTGTTCTTACTTTGCAACAACCATGGCAATTACAAGTTAAAAAGTAAAATGTATGCAAATTTTAGAATGGAGAATGCGGGCATCGATCCCGCTACCTCTCGCATGCTAAGCGAGCGCTCTACCATTTGAGCTAATTCCCCTGTGTGCTCACTCAGCATCACATTTCAAAAGTAACGTTACTGCTGTCCACACTTTATTTTAAGTCTAATTGCCCATAACATGAGTGTTCAGTTCACTCCTAACTGATGCCTTAACTACACCTAGGGGATGTTTTACACTTCAGGTTGGCATGTTTAGTACTTGAATAGGAGTGATATCACTGTATGTTAACCTAGACTCAGGCCCTACCTAATCTTGGAGATACATTTCTCATGAATGAGTAACCAAGGGAGATACAATTTTTAGGAGTTAGTGCATGTCTAATGCAAGATTAATCACCATATTATGAGAGCCAATGCTATCATCCAGCAAAAAATACTCATTTTCGCCCAACGTGGGGCTCGAACCCACGACCCTGAGATTAAGAGTCTCATGCTCTACCGACTGAGCTAGCCGGGCTCCCACTTAAATATGGTATGCAGACTCATCATTTTTTATTAAGGAAAACTGTTTCTGGACATTCCTCTGCTCTTGTTTTGCAAGGAACTTCACTTTTATACATCCTTCAGAGGAAAGAATGTCAAGTAAAATAAGACGAAATGAAAATGGAAGGTGTGAAATTTTCATTTTGAGATTGCATAAGAAATCAAATTCCTCTCACGTGCTATAGAATACCTAAACACTTTTGATTAAACCACTTTAGTTGTTATAATGACACCAAATTTGAAAGCCATCTGTGACTTTTCTGTTCTTACTCTGCAACAACCATGGCAATTACAAGTTAAAAAGTAAAATGTATGCAAATTTTAGAATGGAGAATGCGGGCATCGATCCCGCTACCTCTCGCATGCTAAGCGAGCGCTCTACCATTTGAGCTAATTCCCCTGTGTGCTCACTCAGCATCACATTTCAAAAGTAACGTTACTGCTGTCCACACTTTATTTTAAGTCTAATTGCCCATAACATGAGTGTTCAGTTCACTCCTAACTGATGCCTTAACTACACCTAGGGGATGTTTTACACTTCAGGTTGGCATGTTTAGTACTTGAATAGGAGTGATATCACTGTATGTTAACCTAGACTCAGGCCCTACCTAATCTTGGAGATACATTTCTCATGAATGAGTAACCAAGGGAGATACAATTTTTAGGAGTTAGTGCATGTCTAATGCAAGATTAATCACCATATTATGAGAGCCAATGCAATCATCCAGCAAAAAATACTCGTTTTCGCCCAACGTGGGGCTCGAACCCACGACCCTGAGATTAAGAGTCTCATGCTCTACCGACTGAGCTAGCCGGGCTCCCACTTAAATATGGTATGCAGACTCATCATTTTTTATTAAGGAAAACTGTTTCTGGATATTCCTCTGCTCTTGTTTTGCAAGGAACTTCACTTTTATACATCCTTCAGAGGAAAGAATGTCAAGTAAAATAAGACGAAATGAAAACGGAAGGTGTGAAATTTTCATTTTGAGATTGCATAAGAAATCAAATTCCTCTCACGTGCTATAGAATACCTAAACACTTTTGATTAAACCACTTTAGTTGTTATAATGACACCAAATTTGAAAGCCATCTGTGACTTTTCTGTTCTTACTCTGCAACAACCATGGCAATTACAAGTTAAAAAGTAAAATGTATGCAAATTTTGGAATGGAGAATGCGGGCATCGATCCCGCTACCTCTCGCATGCTAAGCGAGCGCTCTACCATTTCAGCTAATTCCCCTGTGTGCTCACTCAGCATCACATTTCAAAAGTAACGTTACTGCTGTCCACACTTTATTTTAAGTCTAATTGCCCATAACATGAGTGTTCAGTTCACTCCTAACTGATGCCTTAACTACACCTAGGGGATGTTTTACACTTCAGGTTGGCATGTTTAGTACTTGAATAGGAGTGATATCACTGTATGTTAACCTAGACTCAGGCCCTACCTAATCTTGGAGATACATTTCTCATGAATGAGTAACCAAGGGAGATACAATTTTTAGGAGTTAGTGCATGTCTAATGCAAGATTAATCACCATATTATGAGAGCCAATGCTATCATCCAGCAAAAAATACTCGTTTTCGCCCAACGTGGGGCTCGAACCCACGACCCTGAGATTAAGAGTCTCATGCTCTACCGACTGAGCTAGCCGGGCTCCCACTTAAATATGGTATGCAGACTCATCATTTTTTATTAAGGAAAACTGTTTCTGGATATTCCTCTGCTCTTGTTTTGCAAGGAACTTCACTTTTATACATCCTTCAGAGGAAAGAATGTCAAGTAAAATAAGACGAAATGAAAATGGAAGGTGTGAAATTTTCATTTTGAGATTGCATAAGAAATCAAATTCCTCTCACGTGCTATAGAATACCTAAACACTTTTGATTAAACCACTTTAGTTGTTATAATGACACCAAATTTGAAAGCCATCTGTGACTTTTCTGTTCTTACTCTGCAACAACCATGGCAATTACAAGTTAAAAAGTAAAATGTATGCAAATTTTGGAATGGAGAATGCGGGCATCGATCCCGCTACCTCTCGCATGCTAAGCGAGCGCTCTACCATTTGAGCTAATTCCCCTGTGTGCTCACTCAGCATCACATTTCAAAAGTAACGTTACTGCTGTCCACACTTTATTTTAAGTCTAATTGCCCATAACATGAGTGTTCAGTTCACTCCTAACTGATGCCTTAACTACACCTAGGGGATGTTTTACACTTCAGGTTGGCATGTTTAGTACTTGAATAGGAGTGATATCACTGTATGTTAACCTAGACTCAGGCCCTACCTAATCTTGGAGATACATTTCTCATGAATGAGTAACCAAGGGAGATACAATTTTTAGGAGTTAGTGCATGTCTAATGCAAGATTAATCACCATATTATGAGAGCCAATGCAATCATCCAGCAAAAAATACTCGTTTTCGCCCAACGTGGGGCTCGAACCCACGACCTTGATATTAAGAGTCTCATGCTCTACCGACTGAGCTAGCCGGGCTCCCACTTAAATATGGTATGCAGACTCATCATTTTTTATTAAGGAAAACTGTTTCTGGACATTCCTCTGCTCTTGTTTTGCAAGGAACTTCACTTTTATACATCCTTCAGAGGAAAGAATGTCAAGTAAAATAAGACGAAATGAAAATGGAAGGTGTGAAATTTTCATTTTGAGATTGCATAAGAAATCAAATTCCTCTCACGTGCTATAGAATACCTAAACACTTTTGATTAAACCACTTTAGTTGTTATAATGACACCAAATTTGAAAGCCATCTGTGACTTTTCTGTTCTTACTCTGCAACAACCATGGCAATTACAAGTTAAAAAGTAAAATGTATGCAAATTTTAGAATGGAGAATGCGGGCATCGATCCCACTACCTCTCGCATGCTAAGCGAGCGCTCTACCATTTGAGCTAATTCCCCTGTGTGCTCACTCAGCATCACATTTCAAAAGTAACGTTACTGCTGTCCACACTTTATTTTAAGTCTAATTGCCCATAACATGAGTGTTCAGTTCACTCCTAACTGATGCCTTAACTACACCTAGGGGATGTTTTACACTTCAGGTTGGCATGTTTAGTACTTGAATAGGAGTGATATCACTGTATGTTAACCTAGACTCAGGCCCTACCTAATCTTGGAGATACATTTCTCATGAATGAGTAACCAAGGGAGATACAATTTTTAGGAGTTAGTGCATGTCTAATGCAAGATTAATCACCATATTATGAGAGCCAATGCAATCATCCAGCAAAAAATACTCGTTTTCGCCCAACATGGGGCTCGAACCCACGACCCTGATATTAAGAGTCTCATGCTCTACCGACTGAGCTAGCCGGGCTCCCACTTAAATATGGTATGCAGACTCATCATTTTTTATTAAGGAAAACCGTTTCTGGATATTCCTCTGCTCTTGTTTTGCAAGGAACTTCACTTTTATACATCCTTCAGAGGAAAGAATGTCAAGTAAAATAAGACGAAATGAAAATGGAAGGTGTGAAATTTTCATTTTGAGATTGCATAAGAAATCAAATTCCTCTCACGTGCTATAGAATACCTAAACACTTTTGATTAAACCACTTTAGTTGTTATAATGACACCAAATTTGAAAGCCATCTGTGACTTTTCTGTTCTTACTCTGCAACAACCATGGCAATTACAAGTTAAAAAGTAAAATGTATGCAAATTTTGGAATGGAGAATGCGGGCATCGATCCCGCTACCTCTCGCATGCTAAGCGAGCGCTCTACCATTTCAGCTAATTCCCCTGTGTGCTCACTCAGCATCACATTTCAAAAGTAACGTTACTGCTGTCCACACTTTATTTTAAGTCTAATTGCCCATAACATGAGTGTTCAGTTCACTCCTAACTGATGCATTAACTACACCTAGGGGATGTTTTACACTTCAGGTTGGCATGTTTAGTACTTGAATAGGAGTGATATCACTGCATGTTAACCTAGACTCAGGCCCTACCTAATCTTGGAGATACATTTCTCATGAATGAGTAACCAAGGGAGATACAATTTTTAGGAGTTAGTGCATGTCTAATGCAAGATTAATCACCATATTATGAGAGCCAATGCTATCATCCAGCAAAAAATACTCGTTTTCGCCCAACGTTGGGCTCGAACCCACGACCCTGAGATTAAGAGTCTCATGCTCTACCGACTGAGCTAGCCGGGCTCCCACTTAAATATGGTATGCAGACTCATCATTTTTTATTAAGGAAAACTGTTTCTGGATATTCCTCTGCTCTTGTTTTGCAAGGAACTTCACTTTTATACATCCTTCAGAGGAAAGAATGTCAAGTAAAATAAGACGAAATGAAAATGGAAGGTGTGAAATTTTCATTTTGAGATTGCATAAGAAATCAAATTCCTCTCACGTGCTATAGAATACCTAAACACTTTTGATTAAACCACTTTAGTTGTTATAATGACACCAAATTTGAAAGCCATCTGTGACTTTTCTGTTCTTACTCTGCAACAACCATGGCAATTACAAGTTAAAAAGTAAAATGTATGCAAATTTTAAAATGGAGAATGCGGGCATCGATCCCGCTACCTCTCGCATGCTAAGCGAGCGCTCTACCATTTGAGCTAATTCCCCTGTGTGCTCACTCAGCATCACATTTCAAAAGTAACGTTACTGCTGTCCACACTTTATTTTAAGTCTAATTGCCCATAACATGAGTGTTCAGTTCACTCCTAACTGATGCCTTAACTACACCTAGGGGATGTTTTACACTTCAGGTTGGCATGTTTAGTACTTGAATAGGAGTGATATCACTGCATGTTAACCTAGACTCAGGCCCTACCTAATCTTGGAGATACCTTTCTCATGAATGAGTAACCAAGGGAGATACAATTTTTAGGAGTTAGTGCATGTCTAATGCAAGATTAATCACCATATTATGAGAGCCAATGCTATCATCCAGCAAAAAATACTCGTTTTCGCCCAACGTGGGGCTCGAACCCACGACCCTGAGATTAAGAGTCTCATGCTCTACCGACTGAGCTAGCCGGGCTCCCACTTAAATATGGTATGCAGACTCATCATTTTTTATTAAGGAAAACTGTTTCTGGATATTCCTCTGCTCTTGTTTTGCAAGGAACTTCACTTTTATACATCCTTCAGAGGAAAGAATGTCAAGTAAAATAAGATGAAATGAAAATGGAAGGTGTGAAATTTTCATTTTGAGATTGCATAAGAAATCAAATTCCTCTCACGTGCTATAGAATACCTAAACACTTTTGATTAAACCACTTTAGTTGTTATAATGACACCAAATTTGAAAGCCATCTGTGACTTTTCTGTTCTTACTCTGCAACAACCATGGCAATTACAAGTTAAAAAGTAAAATGTATGCAAATTTTAGAATGGAGAATGCGGGCATCGATCCCGCTACCTCTCGCATGCTAAGCGAGCGCTCTACCATTTGAGCTAATTCCCCTGTGTGCTCACTCAGCATCACATTTCAAAAGTAACGTTACTGCTGTCCACACTTTATTTTAAGTCTAATTGCCCATAACATGAGTGTTCAGTTCACTCCTAACTGATGCCTTAACTACACCTAGGGGATGTTTTACACTTCAGGTTGGCATGTTTAGTACTTGAATAGGAGTGATATCACTGTATGTTAACCTAGACTCAGGCCCTACCTAATCTTGGAGATACATTTCTCATGAATGAGTAACCAAGGGAGATACAATTTTTAGGAGTTAGTGCATGTCTAATGCAAGATTAATCACCATATTATGAGAGCCAATGCAATCATCCAGCAAAAAATACTCGTTTTCGCCCAACGTGGGGCTCGAACCCACGACCCTGAGATTAAGAGTCTCATGCTCTACCGACTGAGCTAGCCGGGCTCCCACTTAAATATGGTATGCAGACTCATCATTTTTTATTAAGGAAAACTGTTTCTGGATATTCCTCTGCTCTTGTTTTGCAAGGAACTTCACTTTTATACATCCTTCAGAGGAAAGAATGTCAAGTAAAATAAGACGAAATGAAAATGGAAGGTGTGAAATTTTCATTTTGAGATTGCATAAGAAATCAAATTCCTCTCACGTGCTATAGAATACCTAAACACTTTTGATTAAACCACTTTAGTTGTTATAATGACACCAAATTTGAAAGCCATCTGTGACTTTTCTGTTCTTACTCTGCAACAACCATGGCAATTACAAGTTAAAAAGTAAAATGTATGCACATTTTAGAATGGAGAATGCGGGCATCGATCCCGCTACTTCTCGCATGCTAAGCGAGCGCTCTACCATTTGAGCTAATTCCCCTGTGTGCTCACTCAGCATCACATTTCAAAAGTAACGTTACTGCTGTCCACACTTTATTTTAAGTCTAATTGCCCATAACATGAGTGTTCAGTTCACTCCTAACTGATGCCTTAACTACACCTAGGGGATGTTTTACACTTCAGGTTGGCATGTTTAGTACTTGAATAGGAGTGATATCACTGTATGTTAACCTAGACTCAGGCCCTACCTAATCTTGGAGATACATTTCTCATGAATGAGTAACCAAGGGAGATACAATTTTTAGGAGTTAGTGCATGTCTAATGCAAGATTAATCACCATATTATGAGAGCCAATGCTATCATCCAGCAAAAAATACTCGTTTTTGCCCAACGTGGGGCTCAAACCCACGACCCTGAGATTAAGAGTCTCATGCTCTACCGACTGAGCTAGCCGGGCTCCCACTTAAATATGGTATGCAGACTCATCATTTTTTATTAAGGAAAACTGTTTCTGGATATTCCTCTGCTCTTGTTTTGCAAGGAACTTCACTTTTATACATCCTTCAGAGGAAAGAATGTCAAGTAAAATAAGACGAAATGAAAATGGAAGGTGTGAAATTTTCATTTTGAGATTGCATAAGAAATCAAATTCCTCTCACGTGCTATAGAATACCTAAACACTTTTGATTAAACCACTTTAGTTGTTATAATGACACCAAATTTGAAAGCCATCTGTGACTTTTCTGTTCTTACTCTGCAACAACCATGGCAATTACAAGTTAAAAAGTAAAATGTATGCAAATTTTAGAATGGAGAATGCGGGCATCGATCCCGCTACCTCTCGCATGCTAAGCGAGCGCTCTACCATTTGAGCTAATTCCCCTGTGTGCTCACTCAGCATCACATTTCAAAAGTAACGTTACTGCTGTCCACACTTTATTTTAAGTCTAATTGCCCATAACATGAGTGTTCAGTTCACTCCTAACTGATGCCTTAACTACACCTAGGGGATGTTTTACACTTCAGGTTGGCATGTTTAGTACTTGAATAGGAGTGATATCACTGTATGTTAACCTAGACTCAGGCCCTACCTAATCTTGGAGATACATTTCTCATGAATGAGTAACCAAGGGAGATACAATTTTTAGGAGTTAGTGCATGTCTAATGCAAGATTAATCACCATATTATGAGAGCCAATGCAATCATCCAGCAAAAAATACTCGTTTTCGCCCAACGTGGGGCTCGAACCCACGACCTTGATATTAAGAGTCTCATGCTCTACCGACTGAGCTAGCTGGGCTCCCACTTAAATATGGTATGCAGACTCATCATTTTTTATTAAGGAAAACCGTTTCTGGATATTCCTCTGCTCTTGTTTTGCAAGGAACTTCACTTTTATACATCCTTCAGAGGAAAGAATGTCAAGTAAAATAAGACGAAATGAAAATGGAAGGTGTGAAATTTTCATTTTGAGATTGCATAAGAAATCAAATTCCTCTCACGTGCTATAGAATACCTAAACACTTTTGATTAAACCACTTTAGTTGTTATAATGACACCAAATTTGAAAGCCATCTGTGACTTTTCTGTTCTTACTCTGCAACAACCATGGCAATTACAAGTAAAAAAGTAAAATGTATGCAAATTTTAGAATGGAGAATGCGGGCATCGATCCCGCTACCTCTCGCATGCTAAGCGAGTGCTCTACCATTTGAGCTAATTCCCCTGTGTGCTCACTCAGCATCACATTTCAAAAGTAACGTTACTGCTGTCCACACTTTATTTTAAGTCTAATTGCCCATAACATGAGTGTTCAGTTCACTCCTAACTGATGCCTTAACTACACCTAGGGGATGTTTTACACTTCAGGTTGGCATGTTTAGTACTTGAATAGGAGTGATATCACTGCATGTTAACCTAGACTCAGGCCCTACCTAATCTTGGAGATACCTTTCTCATGAATGAGTAACCAAGGGAGATACAATTTTTAGGAGTTAGTGCATGTCTAATGCAAGATTAATCACCATATTATGAGAGCCAATGCTATCATCCAGCAAAAAATACTCGTTTTCGCCCAACGTGGGGCTCGAACCCACGACCCTGAGATTAAGAGTCTCATGCTCTACCGACTGAGCTAGCCGGGCTCCCACTTAAATATGGTATGCAGACTCATCATTTTTTATTAAGGAAAACCGTTTCTGGATATTCCTCTGCTCTTGTTTTGCAAGGAACTTCACTTTTATACATCCTTCAGAGGAAAGAATGTCAAGTAAACTAAGACGAAATGAAAATGGAAGGTGTGAAATTTTCATTTTGAGATTGCATAAGAAATCAAATTCCTCTCACGTGCTATAGAATACCTAAACACTTTTGATTAAACCACTGTAGTTGTTATAATGACACCAAATTTGAAAGCCATCTGTGACTTTTCTGTTCTTACTCTGCAACAACCATGGCAATTACAAGTTAAAAAGTAAAATGTATGCAAATTTTAGAATGGAGAATGCGGGCATCGATCCCGCTACCTCTCGCATGCTAAGCGAGCGCTCTACCATTTGAGCTAATTCCCCTGTGTGCTCACTCAGCATCACATTTCAAAAGTAACGTTACTGCTGTCCACACTTTATTTTAAGTCTAATTGCCCATAACATGAGTGTTCAGTTCACTCCTAACTGATGCCTTAACTACACCTAGGGGATGTTTTACACTTCAGGTTGGCATGTTTAGTACTTGAATAGGAGTGATATCACTGTATGTTAACCTAGACTCAGGCCCTACCTAATCTTGGAGATACATTTCTCATGAATGAGTAACCAAGGGAGATACAATTTTTAGGAGTTAGTGCATGTCTAATGCAAGATTAATCACCATATTATGAGAGCCAATGCTATCATCCAGCAAAAAATACTCGTTTTCGCCCAACGTGGGGCTCGAACCCACGACCCTGAGATTAAGAGTCTCATGCTCTACCGACTGAGCTAGCCGGGCTCCCACTTAAATATGGTATGCAGACTCATCATTTTTTATTAAGGAAAACTGTTTCTGGATATTCCTCTGCTCTTGTTTTGCAAGGAACTTCACTTTTATACATCCTTCAGAGGAAAGAATGTCAAGTAAAATAGGACGAAATGAAAATGGAAGGTGTGAAATTTTCATTTTGAGATTGCATAAGAAATCAAATTCCTCTCACGTGCTATAGAATACCTAAACACTTTTGATTAAACCACTTTAGTTGTTATAATGACACCAAATTTGAAAGCCATCTGTGACTTTTCTGTTCTTACTTTGCAACAACCATGGCAATTACAAGTTAAAAAGTAAAATGTATGCAAATTTTAGAATGGAGAATGCGGGCATCGATCCCGCTACCTCTCGCATGCTAAGCGAGCGCTCTACCATTTGAGCTAATTCCCCTGTGTGCTCACTCAACATCACATTTCAAAAGTAACGTTACTGCTGTCCACACTTTATTTTAAGTCTAATTGCCCATAACATGAGTGTTCAGTTCACTCCTAACTGATGCCTTAACTACACCTAGGGGATGTTTTACACTTCAGGTTGGCATGTTTAGTACTTGAATAGGAGTGATATCACTGTATGTTAACCTAGACTCAGGCCCTACCTAATCTTGGAGATACATTTCTCATGAATGAGTAACCAAGGGAGATACAATTTTTAGGAGTTAGTGCATGTCTAATGCAAGATTAATCACCATATTATGAGAGCCAATGCTATCATCCAGCAAAAAATACTCGTTTTCGCCCAACGTGGGGATCGAACCCACGACCCTGAGATTAAGAGTCTCATGCTCTACCGACTGAGCTAGCCGGGCTCCCACTTAAATATGGTATGCAGACTCATCATTTTTTATTAAGGAAAATTGTTTCTGGATATTCCTCTGCTCTTGTTTTGCAAGGAACTTCACTTTTATACATCCTTCAGAGGAAAGAATGTCAAGTAAAATAAGACGAAATGAAAATGGAAGGTGTGAAATTTTCATTTTGAGATTGCATAAGAAATCAAATTCCTCTCACGTGCTATAGAATACCTAAACACTTTTGATTAAACCACTTTAGTTGTTATAATGACACCAAATTTGAAAGCCATCTGTGACTTTTCTGTTCTTACTCTACAACAACCATGGCAATTACAAGTTAAAAAGTAAAATGTATGCAAATTTTAGAATGGAGAATGCGGGCATCGATCCCGCTACCTCTCGCATGCTAAGCGAGCGCTCTACCATTTGAGCTAATTCCCCTGTGTGCTCACTCAGCATCACATTTCAAAAGTAACGTTACTGCTGTCCACACTTTATTTTAAGACTAATTGCCCATAACATGAGTGTTCAGTTCACTCCTAACTGATGCCTTAACTACACCTAGGGGATGTTTTACACTTCAGGTTGGCATGTTTAGTACTTGAATAGGAGTGATATCACTGTATGTTAACCTAGACTCAGGCCCTACCTAATCTTGGAGATACATTTCTCATGAATGAGTAACCAAGGGAGATACAATTTTTAGGAGTTAGTGCATGTCTAATGCAAGATTAATCACCATATTATGAGAGCCAATGCTATCATCCAGCAAAAAATACTCGTTTTCGCCCAACGTGGGGCTCGAACCCACGACCCTGAGATTAAGAGTCTCATGCTCAACCGACTGAGCTAGCCGGGCTCCCACTTAAATATGGTATGCAGACTCATCATTTTTTATGAAGGAAAACTGTTTCTGGATATTCCTCTGCTCTTGTTTTGCAAGGAACTTCACTTTTATACATCCTTCAGAGGAAAGAATGTCAAGTAAAATAAGACGAAATGAAAATGGAAGGTGTGAAATTTTCATTTTGAGATTGCATAAGAAATCAAATTCCTCTCACGTGCTATAGAATACCTAAACACTTTTGATTAAACCACTTTAGTTGTTATAATGACACCAAATTTGAAAGCCATCTGTGACTTTTCTGTTCTTACTCTGCAACAACCATGGCAATTACAAGTTAAAAAGTAAAATGTATGCAAATTTTAGAATGGAGAATGCGGGCATCGATCCCGCTACCTCTCGCATGCTAAGCGAGCGCTCTACCATTTGAGCTAATTCCCCTGCGTGCTCACTCAGCATCACATTTCAAAAGTAACGTTACTGCTGTCCACACTTTATTTTAAGTCTAATTGCCCATAACATGAGTGTTCAGTTCACTCCTAACTGATGCCTTAACTACACCTAGGGGATGTTTTACACTTCAGGTTGGCATGTTTAGTACTTGAATAGGAGTGATATCACTGTATGTTAACCTAGACTCAGGCCCTACCTAATCTTGGAGATACATTTCTCATGAATGAGTAACCAAGGGAGATACAATTTTTAGGAGTTAGTGCATGTCTAATGCAAGATTAATCACCATATTATGAGAGCCAATGCTATCATCCAGCAAAAAGTACTCGTTTTCGCCCAACGTGGGGATCGAACCCACGACCCTGAGATTAAGAGTCTCATGCTCTACCGACTGAGCTAGCCGGGCTCCCACTTAAGTATGGTATGCAGACTCATCATTTTTTATTTAGGAAAACCGTTTCTGGATATTCCTCTGCTCTTGTTTTGCAAGGAAGTTCACTTTTATACATCCTTCAGAGGAAAGAATGTCAAGTAAAATAAGACGAAATGAAAATGGAAGGTGTGAAATTTTCATTTTGAGATTGCATAAGAAATCAAATTCCTCTCACGTGCTATAGAATACCTAAACACTTTTGATTAAACCACTTTAGTTGTTATAATGACACCAAATTTGAAAGCCATCTGTGACTTTTCTGTTCTTACTCTGCAACAACCATGGCAATTACAAGTTAAAAAGTAAAATGTATGCAAATTTTAGAATGGAGAATGCGGGCACGATCCCGCTACCTCTCGCATGCTAAGCGAGCGCTCTACCATTTGAGCTAATTCCCCTGTGTGCGCACTCAGCATCACATTTCAAAAGTAACGTTACTGCTGTCCACACTTTATTTTAAGTCTAATTGCCCATAACATGAGTGTTCAGTTCACTCCTAAATGATGCCTTAACTACACCTAGGGGATGTTTTACACTTCAGGTTGGCATGTTTAGTACTTGAATAGGAGTGATATCACTGTATGTTAACCTAGACTCAGGCCCTACCTAATCTTGGAGATACATTTCTCATGAATGAGTAACCAAGGGAGATACAATTTTTAGAAGTTAGTGCATGTCTAATGCAAGATTAATCACCATATTATGAGAGCCAATGCTATCATCCAGCAAAAAATACTTGTTTTCGCCCAACGTGGGGCTCGAACCCACGACCCGAAGATTAAGAGTCTCATGCTCTACCGACTGAGCTAGCCGGGATCCCACTTAAATATGGTATGCAGACTCATCATTTTTTATTAAGGAAAACTGTTTCTGGATATTCCTCTGCTCTTGTTTTGCAAGGAACTTCACTTTTATACATCCTTCAGAGGAAAGAATGTCAAGTAAAATAAGACGAAATGAAAATGGAAGGTGTGAAATTTTCATTTTGAGATTGCATAAGAAATCAAATTCCTCTCACGTGCTATAGAATACCTAAACACTTTTGATTAAACCACTTTAGTTGTTATAATGACACCAAATTTGAAAGCCATCTGTGACTTTTCTGTTCTTACTCTGCAACAACCATGGCAATTACAAGTTAAAAAGTAAAACTGTATGCAAATTTTAGAATGGAGAATGCGGGCACGATCCCGCTACCTCTCGCATGCTAAGCGAGCGCTCTACCATTTGAGCTAATTCCCCTGTGTGCTCACTCAGCATCACATTTCAAAAGTAACGTTACTGCTGTCCACACTTTATTTTAAGTCTAATTGCCCATAACATGAGTGTTCAGTTCACTCCTAAATGATGCCTTAACTACACCTAGGGGATGTTTTACACTTCAGGTTGGCATGTTTAGTACTTGAATAGGAGTGATATCACTGTATGTTAACCTAGACTCAGGCCCTACCTAATCTTGGAGATACATTTCTCATGA
>NC_140585.1:121722303-121774803 GCF_964204655.1 Triturus cristatus | reverse complement strand
TCTGTTCTTACTCTACAACAACCATGGCAATTACAAGTTAAAAAGTAAAATGTATGCAAATTTTAGAATGGAGAATGCGGGCATCGATCCCGCTACCTCTCGCATGCTAAGCGAGCGCTCTACCATTTGAGCTAATTCCCCTGTGTGCTCACTCAGCATCACATTTCAAAAGTAACGTTACTGCTGTCCACACTTTATTTTAAGACTAATTGCCCATAACATGAGTGTTCAGTTCACTCCTAACTGATGCCTTAACTACACCTAGGGGATGTTTTACACTTCAGGTTGGCTTGTTTAGTACTTGAATAGGAGTGATATCACTGTATGTTAACCTAGACTCAGGCCCTACCTAATCTTGGAGATACATTTCTCATGAATGAGTAACCAAGGGAGATACAATTTTTAGGAGTTAGTGCATGTCTAATGCAAGATTAATCACCATATTATGAGAGCCAATGCTATCATCCAGCAAAAAATACTCGTTTTCGCCCAACGTGGGGCTCGAACCCACGACCCTGAGATTAAGAGTCTCATGCTCAACCGACTGAGCTAGCCGGGCTCCCACTTAAATATGGTATGCAGACTCATCATTTTTTATGAAGGAAAACTGTTTCTGGATATTCCTCTGCTCTTGTTTTGCAAGGAACTTCACTTTTATACATCCTTCAGAGGAAAGAATGTCAAGTAAAATAAGACGAAATGAAAATGGAAGGTGTGAAATTTTCATTTTGAGATTGCATAAGAAATCAAATTCCTCTCACGTGCTATAGAATACCTAAACACTTTTGATTAAACCACTTTAGTTGTTATAATGACACCAAATTTGAAAGCCATCTGTGACTTTTCTGTTCTTACTCTGCAACAACCATGGCAATTACAAGTTAAAAAGTAAAATGTATGCAAATTTTAGAATGGAGAATGCGGGCATCGATCCCGCTACCTCTCGCATGCTAAGCGAGCGCTCTACCATTTGAGCTAATTCCCCTGCGTGCTCACTCAGCATCACATTTCAAAAGTAACGTTACTGCTGTCCACACTTTATTTTAAGTCTAATTGCCCATAACATGAGTGTTCAGTTCACTCCTAACTGATGCCTTAACTACACCTAGGGGATGTTTTACACTTCAGGTTGGCATGTTTAGTACTTGAATAGGAGTGATATCACTGTATGTTAACCTAGACTCAGGCCCTACCTAATCTTGGAGATACATTTCTCATGAATGAGTAACCAAGGGAGATACAATTTTTAGGAGTTAGTGCATGTCTAATGCAAGATTAATCACCATATTATGAGAGCCAATGCTATCATCCAGCAAAAAGTACTCGTTTTCGCCCAACGTGGGGATCGAACCCACGACCCTGAGATTAAGAGTCTCATGCTCTACCGACTGAGCTAGCCGGGCTCCCACTTAAGTATGGTATGCAGACTCATCATTTTTTATTTAGGAAAACCGTTTCTGGATATTCCTCTGCTCTTGTTTTGCAAGGAAGTTCACTTTTATACATCCTTCAGAGGAAAGAATGTCAAGTAAAATAAGACGAAATGAAAATGGAAGGTGTGAAATTTTCATTTTGAGATTGCATAAGAAATCAAATTCCTCTCACGTGCTATAGAATACCTAAACACTTTTGATTAAACCACTTTAGTTGTTATAATGACACCAAATTTGAAAGCCATCTGTGACTTTTCTGTTCTTACTCTGCAACAACCATGGCAATTACAAGTTAAAAAGTAAAATGTATGCAAATTTTAGAATGGAGAATGCGGGCACGATCCCGCTACCTCTCGCATGCTAAGCGAGCGCTCTACCATTTGAGCTAATTCCCCTGTGTGCGCACTCAGCATCACATTTCAAAAGTAACGTTACTGCTGTCCACACTTTATTTTAAGTCTAATTGCCCATAACATGAGTGTTCAGTTCACTCCTAAATGATGCCTTAACTACACCTAGGGGATGTTTTACACTTCAGGTTGGCATGTTTAGTACTTGAATAGGAGTGATATCACTGTATGTTAACCTAGACTCAGGCCCTACCTAATCTTGGAGATACATTTCTCATGAATGAGTAACCAAGGGAGATACAATTTTTAGAAGTTAGTGCATGTCTAATGCAAGATTAATCACCATATTATGAGAGCCAATGCTATCATCCAGCAAAAAATACTTGTTTTCGCCCAACGTGGGGCTCGAACCCACGACCCGAAGATTAAGAGTCTCATGCTCTACCGACTGAGCTAGCCGGGATCCCACTTAAATATGGTATGCAGACTCATCATTTTTTATTAAGGAAAACTGTTTCTGGATATTCCTCTGCTCTTGTTTTGCAAGGAACTTCACTTTTATACATCCTTCAGAGGAAAGAATGTCAAGTAAAATAAGACGAAATGAAAATGGAAGGTGTGAAATTTTCATTTTGAGATTGCATAAGAAATCAAATTCCTCTCACGTGCTATAGAATACCTAAACACTTTTGATTAAACCACTTTAGTTGTTATAATGACACCAAATTTGAAAGCCATCTGTGACTTTTCTGTTCTTACTCTGCAACAACCATGGCAATTACAAGTTAAAAAGTAAAACTGTATGCAAATTTTAGAATGGAGAATGCGGGCACGATCCCGCTACCTCTCGCATGCTAAGCGAGCGCTCTACCATTTGAGCTAATTCCCCTGTGTGCTCACTCAGCATCACATTTCAAAAGTAACGTTACTGCTGTCCACACTTTATTTTAAGTCTAATTGCCCATAACATGAGTGTTCAGTTCACTCCTAAATGATGCCTTAACTACACCTAGGGGATGTTTTACACTTCAGGTTGGCATGTTTAGTACTTGAATAGGAGTGATATCACTGTATGTTAACCTAGACTCAGGCCCTACCTAATCTTGGAGATACATTTCTCATGAATGAGTAACAAGGGAGATACAATTTTTAGGAGTTAGTGCATGTCTAATGCAAGATTAATCACCATATTATGAGAGCCAATGCAATCATCCAGCAAAAAATACTCGTTTTCGCCCAACGTGGGGCTCGAACCCACGACCCGAAGATTAAGAGTCTCATGCTCTACCGACTGAGCTAGCCGGGATCCCACTTAAATATGGTATGCAGACTCATCATTTTTTATTAAGGAAAACCGTTTCTGGATATTCCTCTGCTCTTGTTTTGCAAGGAACTTCACTTTTATACATCCTTCAGAGGAAAGAATGTCAAGTAAAATAAGACGAAATGAAAATGGAAGGTGTGAAATTTTCATTTTGAGATTGCATAAGAAATCAAATTCCTCTCACGTGCTATAGAATACCTAAACACTTTTGATTAAACCACTTTAGTTGTTATAATGACACCAAAATTGAAAGCCATCTGTGACTTTTCTGTTCTTACTCTGCAACAACCATGGCAATTACAAGTTAAAAAGTAAAATGTATGCAAATTTTAGAATGGAGAATGCGGGCATCGATCCCGCTACCTCTCGCATGCTAAGCGAGCGCTCTACCATTTGAGCTAATTCCCCTGTGTGCTCACTCAGCATCACATTTCAAAAGTAACGTTACTGCTGTCCACACTTTATTTTAAGTCTAATTGCCCATAACATGAGTGTTCAGTTCACTCCTAACTGATGCCTTAACTACACCTAGGGGATGTTTTACACTTCAGGTTGGCATGTTTAGTACTTGAATAGGAGTGATATCACTGTATGTTAACCTAGACTCAGGCCCTACCTAATCTTGGAGATACATTTCTCATGAATGAGTAACCAAGGGAGATACAATTTTTAGGAGTTAGTGCATGTCTAATGCAAGATTAATCACCATATTATGAGAGCCAATGCAATCATCCAGCAAAAAATACTCGTTTTCGCCCAACGTGGGGCTCGAACCCACGACCCTGAGATTAAGAGTCTCATGCTCTACCGACTGAGCTAGCCGAGCTCCCACTCAAATATGGTATGCAGACTCATCATTTTTTATTAAGGAAAACTGTTTCTGGATATTCCTCTGCTCTTGTTTTGCAAGGAACTTCACTTTTATACATCCTTCAGAGGAAAGAATGTCAAGTAAAATAAGACGAAATGAAAATGGAAGGTGTGAAATTTTCATTTTGAGATTGCATAAGAAATCAAATTCCTCTCACGTGCTATAGAATACCTAAACACTTTTGATTAAACCACTTTAGTTTTTATAATGACACCAAAATTGAAAGCCATCTGTGACTTTTCTGTTCTTACTCTGCAACAACCATGGCAATTACAAGTTAAAAAGTAAAATGTATGCACATTTTAGAATGGAGAATGCGGGCATCGATCCCGCTACCTCTCGCATGCTAAGCGAGCGCTCTACCATTTGAGCTAATTCCCCTGTGTGCTCACTCAGCATCACATTTCAAAAGTAACTTTACTGCTGTCCACACTTTATTTTAAGTCTAATTGCCCATAACATGAGTGTTCAGTTCACTCCTAACTGATGCCTTAACTACACCTAGGGGATGTTTTACACTTCAGGTTGGCATGTTTAGTACTTGAATAGGAGTGATATCACTGTATGTTAACCTAGACTCAGGCCCTACCTAATCTTGGAGATACATTTCTCATGAATGAGTAACCAAGGGAGATACAATTTTTAGGAGTTAGTGCATGTCTAATGCAAGATTAATCACCATATTATGAGAGCCAATGCTATCATCCAGCAAAAAATACTCGTTTTCGCCCAACGTGGGGCTCGAACCCACGACCCTGAGATTAAGAGTCTCATGCTCTACCGACTGAGCTAGCCGGGCTCCCACTTAAATATGGTATGCAGACTCATCATTTTTTATTAAGGAAAACTGTTTCTGGATATTCCTCTGCTCTTGTTTTGCAAGGAACTTCACTTTTATACATCCTTCAGAGGAAAGAATGTCAAGTAAAATAAGACGAAATGAAAATGGAAGGTGTGAAATTTTCATTTTGAGATTGCATAAGAAATCAAATTCCTCTCACGTGCTATAGAATACCTAAACACTTTTGATTAAACCACTTTAGTTGTTATAATGACACCAAATTTGAAAGCCATCTGTGACTTTTCTGTTCTTACTCTGCAACAACCATGGCAATTACAAGTTAAAAAGTAAAATGTATGCAAATTTCAGAATGGAGAATGCGGGCATCGATCCCGCTACCTCTCGTATGCTAAGCGAGCGCTCTACCATTTGAGCTAATTCCCCTGTGTGCTCACTCAGCATCACATTTCAAAAGTAACGTTACTGCTGTCCACACTTTATTTTAAGTCTAATTGCCCATAACATGAGTGTTCAGTTCACTCCTAACTGATGCCTTAACTACACCTAGGGGATGTTTTACACTTCAGGTTGGCATGTTTAGTACTTGAATAGGAGTGATATCACTGTATGTTAACCTAGACTCAGGCCCTACCTAATCTTGGAGATACATTTCTCATGAATGAGTAACCAAGGGAGATACAATTTTTAGGAGTTAGTGCATGTCTAATGCAAGATTAATCACCATATTATGAGAGCCAATGCTATCATCCAGCAAAAAATACTCATTTTCGCCCAACGTGGGGCTCGAACCCACGACCCTGAGATTAAGAGTCTCATGCTCTACCGACTGAGCTAGCCGGGCTCCCACTTTAATATGGTATGCAGACACATCATTTTTTATTAAGGAAAACTGTTTCTGGATATTCCTCTGCTCTTGTTTTGCAAGGAACTTCACTTTTATACATCCTTCAGAGGAAAGAATGTCAAGTAAACTAAGACGAAATGAAAATGGAAGGTGTGAAATTTTCATTTTGAGATTGCATAAGAAATCAAATTCCTCTCACGTGCTATAGAATACCTAAACACTTTTGATTAAACCACTTTAGTTGTTATAATGACACCAAATTTGAAAGCCATCTGTGACTTTTCTGTTCTTACTCTGCAACAACCATGGCAATTACAAGTTAAAAAGTAAAATGTATGCAAATTTTAGAATGGAGAATGCGGGCATCGATCCCGCTACCTCTCGTATGCTAAGCGAGCGCTCTACCATTTGAGCTAATTCCCCTGTGTGCTCACTCAGCATCACATTTCAAAAGTAACGTTACTGCTGTCCACACTTTATTTTAAGTCTAATTGCCCATAACATGAGTGTTCAGTTCACTCCTAACTGATGCCTTAACTACACCTAGGGGATGTTTTACACTTCAGGTTGGCATGTTTAGTACTTGAATAGGAGTGATATCACTGTATGTTAACCTAGACTCAGGCCCTACCTAATCTTGGAGATACATTTCTCATGAATGAGTAACCAAGGGAGATACAATTTTTAGGAGTTAGTGCATGTCTAATGCAAGATTAATCACCATATTATGAGAGCCAATGCTATCATCCAGCAAAAAATACTTGTTTTCACCCAACGTGGGGCTCGAACCCACGACCCTGAGATTAAGAGTCTCATGCTCTACCGACTGAGCTAGCCGGGCTCCCACTTAAATATGGTATGCAGACTCATCATTTTTTATTAAGGAAAACTGTTTCTGGATATTCCTCTGCTCTTGTTTTGCAAGGAACTTAACTTTTATACATCCTTCAGAGGAAAGAATGTCAAGTAAAATAAGACGAAATGAAAATGGAAGGTGTGAAATTTTCATTTTGAGATTGCATAAGAAATCAAATTCCTCTCACGTGCTATAGAATACCTAAACACTTTTGATTAAACCACTTTAGTTGTTATAATGACACCAAATTTGAAAGCCATCTGTGACTTTTCTGTTCTTACTCTACAACAACCATGGCAATTACAAGTTAAAAAGTAAAATGTATGCAAATTTTAGAATGGAGAATGCGGTCATCGATCCCGCTACCTCTCGCATGCTAAGCGAGCGCTCTACCATTTGAGCTAATTCCCCTGTGTGCTCACTCAGCATCACATTTCAAAAGTAACGTTACTGCTGTCCACACTTTATTTTAAGTCTAATTGCCCATAACATGAGTGTTCAGTTCACTCCTAACTGATGCCTTAACTACACCTAGGGGATGTTTTACACTTCAGGTTGGCATGTTTAGTACTTGAATAGGAGTGATATCACTGTATGTTAACCTAGACTCAGGCCCTACCTAATCTTGGAGATACATTTCTCATGAATGAGTAACCAAGGGAGATACAATTTTTAGGAGTTAGTGCATGTCTAATGCAAGATTAATCACCATATTATGAGAGCCAATGCTATCATCCAGCAAAAAATACTCGTTTTCGCCCAACGTGGGGCTCGAACCCACGACCCTGAGATTAAGAGTCTCATGCTCTACCGACTGAGCTAGCCGGGCTCCCACTTAAATATGGTATGCAGACTCATCATTTTTTATGAAGGAAAACTGTTTCTGGATATTCCTCTGCTCTTGTTTTGCAAGGAACTTCACTTTTATACATCCTTCAGAGGAAGGAATGTCAAGTAAAATAAGACGAAATGAAAATGGAAGGTGTGAAATTTTCATTTTGAGATTGCATAAGAAATCAAATTCCTCTCACGTGCTATAGAATACCTAAACACTTTTGATTAAACCACTTTAGTTGTTATAATGACACCAAATTTGAAAGCCATCTGTGACTTTTCTGTTCTTACTCTGCAACAACCATGGCAATTACAAGTTAAAAAGTAAAATGTATGCAAATTTTAGAATGGAGAATGCGGGCATCGATCCCGCTACCTCTCGCATGCTAAGCGAGCGCTCTACCATTTGAGCTAATTCTCCTGTGTGCTCACTCAGCATCACATTTCAAAAGTAACGTTACTGCTGTCCACACTTTATTTTAAGTCTAATTGCCCATAACATGAGTGTTCAGTTCACTCCTAACTGATGCCTTAACTACACCTAGGGGATGTTTTACACTTCAGGTTGGCATGTTTAGTACTTGAATAGGAGTGATATCACTGTATGTTAACCTAGACTCAGGCCCTACCTAATCTTGGAGATACATTTCTCATGAATGAGTAACCAAGGGAGATACAATTTTTAGGAGTTAGTGCATGTCTAATGCAAGATTAATCACCATATTATGAGAGCCAATGCTATCATCCAGCAAAAAATACTCGTTTTCGCCCAAAGTGGGGATCGAACCCACGACCCTGAGATTAAGAGTCTCATGCTCTACCGACTGAGCTAGCCGGGCTCCCACTTAAGTATGGTATGCAGACTCATCATTTTTTATTAAGGAAAACCGTTTCTGGATATTCCTCTGCTCTTGTTTTGCAAGGAACTTCACTTTTATACATCCTTCAGAGGAAAGAATGTCAAGTAAAATAAGACGAAATGAAAATGGAAGGTGTGAAATTTTCATTTTGAGATTGCATAAGAAATCAAATTCCTCTCACGTGCTATAGAATACCTAAACACTTTTGATTAAACCACTTTAGTTGTTATAATGACACCAAATTTGAAAGCCATCTGTGACTTTTCTGTTCTTACTCTGCAACAACCATGGCAATTACAAGTTAAAAAGTAAAATGTATGCAAATTTTAGAATGGAGAATGCGGGCATCGATCCCGCTACCTCTCGCATGCTAAGCGAGCGCTCTTCCATTTGAGCTAATTCCCCTGCGTGCTCACTCAGCATCACATTTCAAAAGTAACGTTACTGCTGTCCACACTTTATTTTAAGTCTAATTGCCCATAACATGAGTGTTCAGTTCACTCCTAAATGATGCCTTAACTACACCTAGGGGATGTTTTACACTTCAGGTTGGCATGTTTAGTACTTGAATAGGAGTGATATCACTGTATGTTAACCTAGACTCAGGCCCTACCTAATCTTGGAGATACATTTCTCATGAATGAGTAACCAAGGGAGATACAATTTTTAGGAGTTAGTGCATGTCTAATGCAAGATTAATCACCATATTATGAGAGCCAATGCTATCATCCAGCAAAAAATACTCGTTTTCGCCCAACGTGGGGCTCGAACCCACGACCCGAAGATTAAGAGTCTCATGCTCTACCGACTGAGCTAGCCGGGATCCCACTTATATATGGTATGCAGACTCATCATTTTTTATTAAGGAAAACCGTTTCTGGATATTCCTCTGCTCTTGTTTTGCAAGGAACTTCACTTTTATACATCCTTCAGAGGAAAGAATGTCAAGTAAAATAAGACGAAATGAAAATGGAAGGTGTGAAATTTTCATTTTGAGATTGCATAAGAAATCAAATTCCTCTCACGTGCTATAGAATACCTAAACACTTTTGATTAAACCACTTTAGTTGTTATAATGACACCAAATTTGAAAGCCATCTGTGACTTTTCTGTTCTTACTCTGCAACAACCATGGCAATTACAAGTTAAAAAGTAAAATGTATGCAAATTTTAGAATGGAGAATGCGGGCATCGATCCCGCTACCTCTCGCATGCTAAGCGAGCGCTCTACCATTTGAGCTAATTCCCCTGTGTGCTCACTCAGCATCACATTTCAAAAGTAACGTTACTGCTGTCCACACTTTATTTTAAGTCTAATTGCCCATAACATGAGTGTTCAGTTCACTCCTAAATGATGCCTTAACTACACCTAGGGGATGTTTTACACTTCAGGTTGGCATGTTTAGTACTTGAATAGGAGTGATATCACTGTATGTTAACCTAGACTCAGGCCCTACCTAATCTTGGAGATACATTTCTCATGAATGAGTAACCAAGGGAGATACAACTTTTAGGAGTTAGTGCATGTCTAATGCAAGATTAATCACCATATTATGAGAGCCAATGCTATCATCCAGCAAAAAATACTTGTTTTCGCCCAACGTGGGGCTCGAACCCACGACCCGAAGATTAAGAGTCTCATGCTCTACCGACTGAGCTAGCCGGGATCCCACTTAAATATGGTATGCAGACTCATCATTTTTTATTAAGGAAAACTGTTTCTGGATATTCCTCTGCTCTTGTTTTGCAAGGAACTTCACTTTTATACATCCTTCAGAGGAAAGAATGTCAAGTAAAATAAGACGAAATGAAAATGGAAGGTGTGAAATTTTCATTTTGAGATTGCATAAGAAATCAAATTCCTCTCACGTGCTATAGAATACCTAAACACTTTTGATTAAACCACTTTAGTTGTTATAATGACACCAAATTTGAAAGCCATCTGTGACTTTTCTGTTCTTACTCTGCAACAACCATGGCAATTACAAGTTAAAAAGTAAAATGTATGCAAATTTTAGAATGGAGAATGCGGGCACGATCCCGCTACCTCTCGCATGCTAAGCGAGCGCTCTACCATTTGAGCTAATTCCCCTGTGTGCTCACTCAGCATCACATTTCAAAAGTAACGTTACTGCTGTCCACACTTTATTTTAAGTCTAATTGCCCATAACATGAGTGTTCAGTTCACTCCTAAATGATGCCTTAACTACACCTAGGGGATGTTTTACACTTCAGGTTGGCATGTTTAGTACTTGAATAGGAGTGATATCACTGTATGTTAACCTAGACTCAGGCCCTACCTAATCTTGGAGATACATTTCTCATGAATGAGTAACCAAGGGAGATACAATATTTAGGAGTTAGTGCATGTCTAATGCAAGATTAATCACCATATTATGAGAGCCAATGCTATCATCCAGCAAAAAATACTCGTTTTCGCCCAACGTGGGGCTCGAACCCACGACCCTGAGATTAAAGAGTCTCATGCTCTACCGACTGAGCTAGCCGAGCTCCCACTTAAATATGGTATGCAGACTCATCATTTTTTATTAAGGAAAACTGTTTCTGGATATTCCTCTGCTCTTGTTTTGCAAGGAACTTCACTTTTATACATCCTTCAGAGGAAAGAATGTCAAGTAAAATAAGACGAAATGAAAATGGAAGGTGTGAAATTTTCATTTTGAGATTGCATAAGAAATCAAATTCCTCTCACGTGCTATAGAATACCTAAACACTTTTGATTAAACCACTTCAGTTGTTATAATGACACCAAATTTGAAAGCCATCTGTGACTTTTCTGTTCTTACTCTGCAACAACCATGGCAATTACAAGTTAAAAAGTAAAATGTATGCAAATTTTAGAATGGAGAATGCGGGCATCGATCCCGCTACCTCTCGTATGCTAAGCGAGCGCTCTACCATTTGAGCTAATTCCCCTGTGTGCTCACTCAGCATCACATTTCAAAAGTAACGTTACTGCTGTCCACACTTTATTTTAAGTCTAATTGCCCATAACATGAGTGTTCAGTTCACTCCTAACTGATGCCTTAACTACACCTAGGGGATGTTTTACACTTCAGGTTGGCATGTTTAGTACTTGAATAGGAGTGATATCACTGTATGTTAACCTAGACTCAGGCCCTACCTAATCTTGGAGATACATTTCTCATGAATGAGTAACCAAGGGAGATACAATTTTTAGGAGTTAGTGCATGTCTAATGCAAGATTAATCACCATATTATGAGAGCCAATGCTATCATCCAGCAAAAAATACTCGTTTTCGCCCAACGTGGGGCTCGAACCCACAACCCTGAGATTAAGAGTCTCATGCTCTACCGACTGAGCTAGCCGGGCTCCCACTTAAATATGGTATGCAGACTCATCATTTTTTATTAAGGAAAACTGTTTCTGGATATTCCTCTGCTCTTGTTTTGCAAGGAACTTCACTTTTATACATCCTTCAGAGGAAAGAATGTCAAGTAAAATAAGACGAAATGAAAATGGAAGGTGTGAAATTTTCATTTTGAGATTGCATAAGAAATCAAATTCCTCTCACGTGCTATAGAATACCTAAACACTTTTGATTAAACCACTTTAGTTGTTATAATGACACCAAATTTGAAAGCCATCTGTGACTTTTCTGTTCTTACTCTGCAACAACCATGGCAATTACAAGTTAAAAAGTAAAATGTATGCAAATTTTAGAATGGAGAATGCGGGCATCGATCCCGCTACCTCTCGCATGCTAAGCAAGCGCTCTACCATTTGAGCTAATTCCCCTGTGTGCTCACTCAGCATCACATTTCAAAAGTAACGTTACTGCTGTCCACACTTTATTTTAAGTCTAATTGCCCATAACATGAGTGTTCAGTTCACTCCTAACTGATGCCTTAACTACACCTAGGGGATGTTTTACACTTCAGGTTGGCATGTTTAGTACTTGAATAGGAGTGATATCACTGTATGTTAACCTAGACTCAGGCCCTACCTAATCTTGGAGATACATTTCTCATGAATGAGTAACCAAGGGAGATACAATATTTAGGAGTTAGTGCATGTCTAATGCAAGATTAATCACCATATTATGAGAGCCAATGCTATCATCCAGCAAAAAATACTCGTTTTCGCCCAACGTGGGGCTCGAACCCACGACCCTGAGATTAAGAGTCTCATGCTCTACCGACTGAGCTAGCCGGGCTCCCACTTAAATATGGTATGCAGACTCATCATTTTTTATGAAGGAAAACTGTTTCTGGATATTCCTCTGCTCTTGTTTTGCAAGGAACTTCACTTTTATACATCCTTCAGAGGAAAGAATGTCAAGTAAAATAAGACGAAATGAAAATGGAAGGTGTGAAATTTTCATTTTGAGATTGCATAAGAAATCAAATTCCTCTCACGTGCTATAGAATACCTAAACACTTTTGATTAAACCACTTTAGTTGTTATAATGACACCAAATTTGAAAGCCATCTGTGACTTTTCTGCTCTTACTCTACAACAACCATGGCAATTACAAGTTAAAAAGTAAAATGTATGCAAATTTTAGAATGGAGAATGCGGGCATCGATCCCGCTACCTCTCGCATGCTAAGCGAGCGCTCTACCATTTGAGCTAATTCCCCTGTGTGCTCACTCAGCATCACATTTCAAAAGTAACGTTACTGCTGTCCACCCTTTATTTTAAGTCTAATTGCCCATAACATGAGTGTTCAGTTCACTCCTAACTGATGCCTTAACTACACCTAGGGGATGTTTTACACTTCAGGTTGGCATGTTTAGTACTTGAATAGGAGTGATATCACTGTATGTTAACCTAGACTCAGGCCCTACCTAATCTTGGAGATACATTTCTCATGAATGAGTAACCAAGGGAGATACAATTTTTAGGAGTTAGTGCATGTCTAATGCAAGATTAATCACCATATTATGAGAGCCAATGCTATCATCCAGCAAAAAATACTCGTTTTCGCCCAACGTGGGGCTCGAACCCACGACCCTGAGATTAAGAGTCTCATGCTCTACCGACTGAGCTAGCCGGGCTCCCACTTAAATATGGTATGCAGACTCATCATTTTTTATGAAGGAAAACTGTTTCTGGATATTCCTCTGCTCTTGTTTTGCAAGGAACTTCACTTTTATACATCCTTCAGAGGAAAGAATGTCAAGTAAAATAAGACGAAATGAAAATGGAAGGTGTGAAATTTTCATTTTGAGATTGCATAAGAAATCAAATTCCTCTCACGTGCTATAGAATACCTAAACACTTTTGATTAAACCACTTTAGTTGTTATAATGACACCAAATTTGAAAGCCATCTGTGACTTTTCTGTTCTTACTCTGCAACAACCATGGCAATTACAAGTTAAAAAGTAAAATGTATGCAAATTTTAGAATGGAGAATGCGGGCATCGATCCCGCTACCTCTCGCATGCTAAGCGAGCGCTCTAGCATTTGAGCTAATTCCCCTGCGTGCTCACTCAGCATCACATTTCAAAAGTAACGTTACTGCTGTCCACACTTTATTTTAAGTCTAATTGCCCATAACATGAGTGTTCAGTTCACTCCTAACTGATGCCTTAACTACACCTAGGGGATGTTTTACACTTCAGGTTGGCATGTTTAGTACTTGAATAGGAGTGATATCACTGTATGTTAACCTAGACTCAGGCCCTACCTAATCTTGGAGATACATTTCTCATGAATGAGTAACCAAGGGAGATACAATTTTTAGGAGTTAGTGCATGTCTAATGCAAGATTAATCACCATATTATGAGAGCCAATGCTATCATCCAGCAAAAAATACTCATTTTCGCCCAACGTGGGGATCGAACCCACGACCCTGAGATTAAGAGTCTCATGCTCTACCGACTGAGCTAGCCGGGCTCCCACTTAAGTATGGTATGCAGACTCATCATTTTTTATTAAGGAAAACCGTTTCTGGATATTCCTCTGCTCTTGTTTTGCAAGGAACTTCACTTTTATACATCCTTCAGAGGAAAGAATGTCAAGTAAAATAAGACGAAATGAAAATGGAAGGTGTGAAATTTTCATTTTGAGATTGCATAAGAAATCAAATTCCTCTCACGTGCTATAGAATACCTAAACACTTTTGATTAAACCACTTTAGTTGTTATAATGACACCAAATTTGAAAGCCATCTGTGACTTTTCTGTTCTTACTCTGCAACAACCATGGCAATTACAAGTTAAAAAGTAAAATGTATGCAAATTTTAGAATGGAGAATGCAGGCATCGATCCCGCTACCTCTCGTATGCTAAGCGAGCGCTCTACCATTTGAGCTAATTCCCCTGTGTGCTCACTCAGCATCACATTTCAAAAGTAACGTTACTGCTGTCCACACTTTATTTTAAGTCTAATTGCCCATAACATGAGTGTTCAGTTCACTCCTAACTGATGCCTTAACTACACCTAGGGGATGTTTTACACTTCAGGTTGGCATGTTTAGTACTTGAATAGGAGTGATATCACTGTATGTTAACCTAGACTCAGGCCCTACCTAATCTTGGAGATACATTTCTCATGAATGAGTAACCAAGGGAGATACAATTTTTAGGAGTTAGTGCATGTCTAATGCAAGATTAATCACCATATTATGAGAGCCAATGCTATCATCCAGCAAAAAATACTCGTTTTCGCCCAACGTGGGGCTCGAACCCACAACCCTGAGATTAAGAGTCTCATGCTCTACCGACTGAGCTAGCCGGGCTCCCACTTAAATATGGTATGCAGACTCATCATTTTTTATTAAGGAAAACTGTTTCTGGATATTCCTCTGCTCTTGTTTTGCAAGGAACTTCACTTTTATACATCCTTCAGAGGAAAGAATGTCAAGTAAAATAAGACGAAATGAAAATGGAAGGTGTGAAATTTTCATTTTGAGATTGCATAAGAAATCAAATTCCTCTCACGTGCTATAGAATACCTAAACACTTTTGATTAAACCACTTTAGTTGTTATAATGACACCAAATTTGAAAGCCATCTGTGACTTTTCTGTTCTTACTCTGCAACAACCATGGCAATTACAAGTTAAAAAGTAAAATGTATGCAAATTTTAGAATGGAGAATGCGGGCATCGATCCCGCTACCTCTCGCATGCTAAGCAAGCGCTCTACCATTTGAGCTAATTCCCCTGTGTGCTCACTCAGCATCACATTTCAAAAGTAACGTTACTGCTGTCCACACTTTATTTTAAGTCTAATTGCCCATAACATGAGTGTTCAGTTCACTCCTAACTGATGCCTTAACTACACCTAGGGGATGTTTTACACTTCAGGTTGGCATGTTTAGTACTTGAATAGGAGTGATATCACTGTATGTTAACCTAGACTCAGGCCCTACCTAATCTTGGAGATACATTTCTCATGAATGAGTAACCAAGGGAGATACAATATTTAGGAGTTAGTGCATGTCTAATGCAAGATTAATCACCATATTATGAGAGCCAATGCTATCATCCAGCAAAAAATACTCGTTTTCGCCCAACGTGGGGCTCGAACCCACGACCCTGAGATTAAGAGTCTCATGCTCTACCGACTGAGCTAGCCGGGCTCCCACTTAAATATGGTATGCAGACTCATCATTTTTTATGAAGGAAAACTGTTTCTGGATATTCCTCTGCTCTTGTTTTGCAAGGAACTTCACTTTTATACATCCTTCAGAGGAAAGAATGTCAAGTAAAATAAGACGAAATGAAAATGGAAGGTGTGAAATTTTCATTTTGAGATTGCATAAGAAATCAAATTCCTCTCACGTGCTATAGAATACCTAAACACTTTTGATTAAACCACTTTAGTTGTTATAATGACACCAAATTTGAAAGCCATCTGTGACTTTTCTGCTCTTACTCTACAACAACCATGGCAATTACAAGTTAAAAAGTAAAATGTATGCAAATTTTAGAATGGAGAATGCGGGCATCGATCCCGCTACCTCTCGCATGCTAAGCGAGCGCTCTACCATTTGAGCTAATTCCCCTGTGTGCTCACTCAGCATCACATTTCAAAAGTAACGTTACTGCTGTCCACACTTTATTTTAAGTCTAATTGCCCATAACATGAGTGTTCAGTTCACTCCTAACTGATGCCTTAACTACACCTAGGGGATGTTTTACACTTCAGGTTGGCATGTTTAGTACTTGAATAGGAGTGATATCACTGTATGTTAACCTAGACTCAGGCCCTACCTAATCTTGGAGATACATTTCTCATGAATGAGTAACCAAGGGAGATACAATTTTTAGGAGTTAGTGCATGTCTAATGCAAGATTAATCACCATATTATGAGAGCCAATGCTATCATCCAGCAAAAAATACTCGTTTTCGCCCAACGTGGGGCTCGAACCCACGACCCTGAGATTAAGAGTCTCATGCTCTACCGACTGAGCTAGCCGGGCTCCCACTTAAATATGGTATGCCGACTCATCATTTTTTATGAAGGAAAACTGTTTCTGGATATTCCTCTGCTCTTGTTTTGCAAGGAACTTCACTTTTATACATCCTTCAGAGGAAAGAATGTCAAGTAAAATAAGACGAAATGAAAATGGAAGGTGTGAAATTTTCATTTTGAGATTGCATAAGAAATCAAATTCCTCTCACGTGCTATAGAATACCTAAACACTTTTGATTAAACCACTTTAGTTGTTATAATGACACCAAATTTGAAAGCCATCTGTGACTTTTCTGTTCTTACTCTGCAACAACCATGGCAATTACAAGTTAAAAAGTAAAATGTATGCAAATTTTAGAATGGAGAATGCGGGCATCGATCCCGCTACCTCTCGCATGCTAAGCGAGCGCTCTAGCATTTGAGCTAATTCCCCTGCGTGCTCACTCAGCATCACATTTCAAAAGTAACGTTACTGCTGTCCACACTTTATTTTAAGTCTAATTGCCCATAACATGAGTGTTCAGTTCACTCCTAACTGATGCCTTAACTACACCTAGGGGATGTTTTACACTTCAGGTTGGCATGTTTAGTACTTGAATAGGAGTGATATCACTGTATGTTAACCTAGACTCAGGCCCTACCTAATCTTGGAGATACATTTCTCATGAATGAGTAACCAAGGGAGATACAATTTTTAGGAGTTAGTGCATGTCTAATGCAAGATTAATCACCATATTATGAGAGCCAATGCTATCATCCAGCAAAAAATACTCGTTTTCGCCCAACGTGGGGATCGAACCCACGACCCTGAGATTAAGAGTCTCATGCTCTACCGACTGAGCTAGCCGGGCTCCCACTTAAGTATGGTATGCAGACTCATCATTTTTTATTAAGGAAAACCGTTTCTGGATATTCCTCTGCTCTTGTTTTGCAAGGAACTTCACTTTTATACATCCTTCAGAGGAAAGAATGTCAAGTAAAATAAGACGAAATGAAAATGGAAGGTGTGAAATTTTCATTTTGAGATTGCATAAGAAATCAAATTCCTCTCACGTGCTATAGAATACCTAAACACTTTTGATTAAACCACTTTAGTTGTTATAATGACACCAAATTTGAAAGCCATCTGTGACTTTTCTGTTCTTACTCTGCAACAACCATGGCAATTACAAGTTAAAAAGTAAAATGTATGCAAATTTTAGAATGGAGAATGCGGGCATCGATCCCGCTACCTCTCGCATGCTAAGCGAGCGCTCTACCATTTGAGCTAATTCCCCTGTGTGCTCACTCAGCATCACATTTCAAAAGTAACGTTACTGCTGTCCACACTTTATTTTAAGTCTAATTGCCCATAACATGAGTGTTCAGTTCACTCCTAACTGATGCCTTAACTACACCTAGGGGATGTTTTACACTTCAGGTTGGCATGTTTAGTACTTGAATAGGAGTGATATCACTGTATGTTAACCTAGACTCAGGCCCTACCTAATCTTGGAGATACATTTCTCATGAATGAGTAACCAAGGGAGATACAATTTTTAGGAGTTAGTGCATGTCTAATGCAAGATTAATCACCATATTATGAGAGCCAATGCTATCATCCAGCAAAAAATACTCGTTTTCGCCCAACGTGGGGCTCGAACCCACGACCCTGAGATTAAGAGTCTCATGCTCTACCGACTGAGCTAGCCGGGCTCCCACTTAAATATGGTATGCCGACTCATCATTTTTTATGAAGGAAAACTGTTTCTGGATATTCCTCTGCTCTTGTTTTGCAAGGAACTTCACTTTTATACATCCTTCAGAGGAAAGAATGTCAAGTAAAATAAGACGAAATGAAAATGGAAGGTGTGAAATTTTCATTTTGAGATTGCATAAGAAATCAAATTCCTCTCACGTGCTATAGAATACCTAAACACTTTTGATTAAACCACTTTAGTTGTTATAATGACACCAAATTTGAAAGCCATCTGTGACTTTTCTGTTCTTACTCTGCAACAACCATGGCAATTACAAGTTAAAAAGTAAAATGTATGCAAATTTTAGAATGGAGAATGCGGGCATCGATCCCGCTACCTCTCGCATGCTAAGCGAGCGCTCTAGCATTTGAGCTAATTCCCCTGCGTGCTCACTCAGCATCACATTTCAAAAGTAACGTTACTGCTGTCCACACTTTATTTTAAGTCTAATTGCCCATAACATGAGTGTTCAGTTCACTCCTAACTGATGCCTTAACTACACCTAGGGGATGTTTTACACTTCAGGTTGGCATGTTTAGTACTTGAATAGGAGTGATATCACTGTATGTTAACCTAGACTCAGGCCCTACCTAATCTTGGAGATACATTTCTCATGAATGAGTAACCAAGGGAGATACAATTTTTAGGAGTTAGTGCATGTCTAATGCAAGATTAATCACCATATTATGAGAGCCAATGCTATCATCCAGCAAAAAATACTCGTTTTCGCCCAACGTGGGGATCGAACCCACGACCCTGAGATTAAGAGTCTCATGCTCTACCGACTGAGCTAGCCGGGCTCCCACTTAAGTATGGTATGCAGACTCATCATTTTTTATTAAGGAAAACCGTTTCTGGATATTCCTCTGCTCTTGTTTTGCAAGGAACTTCACTTTTATACATCCTTCAGAGGAAAGAATGTCAAGTAAAATAAGACGAAATGAAAATGGAAGGTGTGAAATTTTCATTTTGAGATTGCATAAGAAATCAAATTCCTCTCACGTGCTATAGAATACCTAAACACTTTTGATTAAACCACTTTAGTTGTTATAATGACACCAAATTTGAAAGCCATCTGTGACTTTTCTGTTCTTACTCTGCAACAACCATGGCAATTACAAGTTAAAAAGTAAAATGTATGCAAATTTTAGAATGGAGAATGCGGGCATCGATCCCGCTACCTCTCGCATGCTAAGCGAGCGCTCTACCATTTGAGCTAATTCCCCTGCGTGCTCACTCAGCATCACATTTCAAAAGTAACGTTACTGCTGTCCACACTTTATTTTAAGTCTAATTGCCCATAACATGAGTGTTCAGTTCACTCCTAAATGATGCCTTAACTACACCTAGGGGATGTTTTACACTTCAGGTTGGCATGTTTAGTACTTGAATAGGAGTGATATCACTGTATGTTAACCTAGACTCAGGCCCTACCTAATCTTGGAGATACATTTCTCATGAATGAGTAACCAAGGGAGATACAGTTTTTAGGAGTTAGTGCATGTCTAATGCAAGATTAATCACCATATTATGAGAGCCAATGCTATCATCCAGCAAAAAATACTCGTTTACGCCCAACGAGGGCTCGAAATCACACCCCGAAGATTAAGAGTCTCATGCTCTACCGACTGAGCTAGCCGGGATCCCACTTAAATATGGTATGCAGACTCATCATTTTTTATTAAGGAAAACCGTTTCTGGATATTCCTCTGCTCTTGTTTTGCAAGGAACTTCACTTTTATACATCCTTCAGAGGAAAGAATGTCAAGTAAAATAAGACGAAATGAAAATGGAAGGTGTGAAATTTTCATTTTGAGATTGCATAAGAAATCAAATTCCTCTCACGTGCTATAGAATACCTAAACACTTTTGATTAAACCACTTTAGTTGTTATAATGACACCAAATTTGAAAGCCATCTGTGACTTTTCTGTTCTTACTCTGCAACAACCATGGCAATTACAAGTTAAAAAGTAAAATGTATGCAAATTTCAGAATGGAGAATGCGGGCATCGATCCCGCTACCTCTCGTATGCTAAGCGAGCGCTCTACCATTTGAGCTAATTCCCCTGTGTGCTCACTCAGCATCACATTTCAAAAGTAACGTTACTGCTGTCCACACTTTATTTTAAGTCTAATTGCCCATAACATGAGTGTTCAGTTCACTCCTAACTGATGCCTTAACTACACCTAGGGGATGTTTTACACTTCAGGTTGGCATGTTTAGTACTTGAATAGGAGTGATATCACTGTATGTTAACCTAGACTCAGGCCCTACCTAATCTTGGAGATACATTTCTCATGAATGAGTAACCAAGGGAGATACAATTTTTAGGAGTTAGTGCATGTCTAATGCAAGATTAATCACCATATTATGAGAGCCAATGCTATCATCCAGCAAAAAATACTCATTTTCGCCCAACGTGGGGCTCGAACCCACGACCCTGAGATTAAGAGTCTCATGCTCTACCGACTGAGCTAGCCGGGCTCCCACTTTAATATGGTATGCAGACACATCATTTTTTATTAAGGAAAACTGTTTCTGGATATTCCTCTGCTCTTGTTTTGCAAGGAACTTCACTTTTATACATCCTTCAGAGGAAAGAATGTCAAGTAAACTAAGACGAAATGAAAATGGAAGGTGTGAAATTTTCATTTTGAGATTGCATAAGAAATCAAATTCCTCTCACGTGCTATAGAATACCTAAACACTTTTGATTAAACCACTTTAGTTGTTATAATGACACCAAATTTGAAAGCCATCTGTGACTTTTCTGTTCTTACTCTGCAACAACCATGGCAATTACAAGTTAAAAAGTAAAATGTATGCAAATTTTAGAATGGAGAATGCGGGCATCGATCCCGCTACCTCTCGTATGCTAAGCGAGCGCTCTACCATTTGAGCTAATTCCCCTGTGTGCTCACTCAGCATCACATTTCAAAAGTAACGTTACTGCTGTCCACACTTTATTTTAAGTCTAATTGCCCATAACATGAGTGTTCAGTTCACTCCTAACTGATGCCTTAACTACACCTAGGGGATGTTTTACACTTCAGGTTGGCATGTTTAGTACTTGAATAGGAGTGATATCACTGTATGTTAACCTAGACTCAGGCCCTACCTAATCTTGGAGATACATTTCTCATGAATGAGTAACCAAGGGAGATACAATTTTTAGGAGTTAGTGCATGTCTAATGCAAGATTAATCACCATATTATGAGAGCCAATGCTATCATCCAGCAAAAAATACTTGTTTTCACCCAACGTGGGGCTCGAACCCACGACCCTGAGATTAAGAGTCTCATGCTCTACCGACTGAGCTAGCCGGGCTCCCACTTAAATATGGTATGCAGACTCATCATTTTTTATTAAGGAAAACTGTTTCTGGATATTCCTCTGCTCTTGTTTTGCAAGGAACTTAACTTTTATACATCCTTCAGAGGAAAGAATGTCAAGTAAAATAAGACGAAATGAAAATGGAAGGTGTGAAATTTTCATTTTGAGATTGCATAAGAAATCAAATTCCTCTCACGTGCTATAGAATACCTAAACACTTTTGATTAAACCACTTTAGTTGTTATAATGACACCAAATTTGAAAGCCATCTGTGACTTTTCTGTTCTTACTCTACAACAACCATGGCAATTACAAGTTAAAAAGTAAAATGTATGCAAATTTTAGAATGGAGAATGCGGTCATCGATCCCGCTACCTCTCGCATGCTAAGCGAGCGCTCTACCATTTGAGCTAATTCCCCTGTGTGCTCACTCAGCATCACATTTCAAAAGTAACGTTACTGCTGTCCACACTTTATTTTAAGTCTAATTGCCCATAACATGAGTGTTCAGTTCACTCCTAACTGATGCCTTAACTACACCTAGGGGATGTTTTACACTTCAGGTTGGCATGTTTAGTACTTGAATAGGAGTGATATCACTGTATGTTAACCTAGACTCAGGCCCTACCTAATCTTGGAGATACATTTCTCATGAATGAGTAACCAAGGGAGATACAATTTTTAGGAGTTAGTGCATGTCTAATGCAAGATTAATCACCATATTATGAGAGCCAATGCTATCATCCAGCAAAAAATACTCGTTTTCGCCCAACGTGGGGCTCGAACCCACGACCCTGAGATTAAGAGTCTCATGCTCTACCGACTGAGCTAGCCGGGCTCCCACTTAAATATGGTATGCAGACTCATCATTTTTTATGAAGGAAAACTGTTTCTGGATATTCCTCTGCTCTTGTTTTGCAAGGAACTTCACTTTTATACATCCTTCAGAGGAAAGAATGTCAAGTAAAATAAGACGAAATGAAAATGGAAGGTGTGAAATTTTCATTTTGAGATTGCATAAGAAATCAAATTCCTCTCACGTGCTATAGAATACCTAAACACTTTTGATTAAACCACTTTAGTTGTTATAATGACACCAAATTTGAAAGCCATCTGTGACTTTTCTGTTCTTACTCTGCAACAACCATGGCAATTACAAGTTAAAAAGTAAAATGTATGCAAATTTTAGAATGGAGAATGCGGGCATCGATCCCGCTACCTCTCGCATGCTAAGCGAGCGCTCTACCATTTGAGCTAATTCTCCTGTGTGCTCACTCAGCATCACATTTCAAAAGTAACGTTACTGCTGTCCACACTTTATTTTAAGTCTAATTGCCCATAACATGAGTGTTCAGTTCACTCCTAACTGATGCCTTAACTACACCTAGGGGATGTTTTACACTTCAGGTTGGCATGTTTAGTACTTGAATAGGAGTGATATCACTGTATGTTAACCTAGACTCAGGCCCTACCTAATCTTGGAGATACATTTCTCATGAATGAGTAACCAAGGGAGATACAATTTTTAGGAGTTAGTGCATGTCTAATGCAAGATTAATCACCATATTATGAGAGCCAATGCTATCATCCAGCAAAAAATACTCGTTTTCGCCCAAAGTGGGGATCGAACCCACGACCCTGAGATTAAGAGTCTCATGCTCTACCGACTGAGCTAGCCGGGCTCCCACTTAAGTATGGTATGCAGACTCATCATTTTTTATTAAGGAAAACCGTTTCTGGATATTCCTCTGCTCTTGTTTTGCAAGGAACTTCACTTTTATACATCCTTCAGAGGAAAGAATGTCAAGTAAAATAAGACGAAATGAAAATGGAAGGTGTGAAATTTTCATTTTGAGATTGCATAAGAAATCAAATTCCTCTCACGTGCTATAGAATACCTAAACACTTTTGATTAAACCACTTTAGTTGTTATAATGACACCAAATTTGAAAGCCATCTGTGACTTTTCTGTTCTTACTCTGCAACAACCATGGCAATTACAAGTTAAAAAGTAAAATGTATGCAAATTTTAGAATGGAGAATGCGGGCATCGATCCCGCTACCTCTCGCATGCTAAGCGAGCGCTCTTCCATTTGAGCTAATTCCCCTGCGTGCTCACTCAGCATCACATTTCAAAAGTAACGTTACTGCTGTCCACACTTTATTTTAAGTCTAATTGCCCATAACATGAGTGTTCAGTTCACTCCTAAATGATGCCTTAACTACACCTAGGGGATGTTTTACACTTCAGGTTGGCATGTTTAGTACTTGAATAGGAGTGATATCACTGTATGTTAACCTAGACTCAGGCCCTACCTAATCTTGGAGATACATTTCTCATGAATGAGTAACCAAGGGAGATACAATTTTTAGGAGTTAGTGCATGTCTAATGCAAGATTAATCACCATATTATGAGAGCCAATGCTATCATCCAGCAAAAAATACTCGTTTTCGCCCAACGTGGGGCTCGAACCCACGACCCGAAGATTAAGAGTCTCATGCTCTACCGACTGAGCTAGCCGGGATCCCACTTATATATGGTATGCAGACTCATCATTTTTTATTAAGGAAAACCGTTTCTGGATATTCCTCTGCTCTTGTTTTGCAAGGAACTTCACTTTTATACATCCTTCAGAGGAAAGAATGTCAAGTAAAATAAGACGAAATGAAAATGGAAGGTGTGAAATTTTCATTTTGAGATTGCATAAGAAATCAAATTCCTCTCACGTGCTATAGAATACCTAAACACTTTTGATTAAACCACTTTAGTTGTTATAATGACACCAAATTTGAAAGCCATCTGTGACTTTTCTGTTCTTACTCTGCAACAACCATGGCAATTACAAGTTAAAAAGTAAAATGTATGCAAATTTTAGAATGGAGAATGCGGGCATCGATCCCGCTACCTCTCGCATGCTAAGCGAGCGCTCTACCATTTGAGCTAATTCCCCTGTGTGCTCACTCAGCATCACATTTCAAAAGTAACGTTACTGCTGTCCACACTTTATTTTAAGTCTAATTGCCCATAACATGAGTGTTCAGTTCACTCCTAAATGATGCCTTAACTACACCTAGGGGATGTTTTACACTTCAGGTTGGCATGTTTAGTACTTGAATAGGAGTGATATCACTGTATGTTAACCTAGACTCAGGCCCTACCTAATCTTGGAGATACATTTCTCATGAATGAGTAACCAAGGGAGATACAACTTTTAGGAGTTAGTGCATGTCTAATGCAAGATTAATCACCATATTATGAGAGCCAATGCTATCATCCAGCAAAAAATACTTGTTTTCGCCCAACGTGGGGCTCGAACCCACGACCCGAAGATTAAGAGTCTCATGCTCTACCGACTGAGCTAGCCGGGATCCCACTTAAATATGGTATGCAGACTCATCATTTTTTATTAAGGAAAACTGTTTCTGGATATTCCTCTGCTCTTGTTTTGCAAGGAACTTCACTTTTATACATCCTTCAGAGGAAAGAATGTCAAGTAAAATAAGACGAAATGAAAATGGAAGGTGTGAAATTTTCATTTTGAGATTGCATAAGAAATCAAATTCCTCTCACGTGCTATAGAATACCTAAACACTTTTGATTAAACCACTTTAGTTGTTATAATGA
Organism: Triturus cristatus; assembly: GCF_964204655.1. Taxonomy (NCBI): domain Eukaryota; kingdom Metazoa; phylum Chordata; class Amphibia; order Caudata; family Salamandridae; genus Triturus; species Triturus cristatus. The sequence goes on along the minus strand of NC_140585.1, from coordinate 121,749,515 downwards.
CACCAAATTTGAAAGCCATCTGTGACTTTTCTGTTCTTACTCTGCAACAACCATGGCAATTACAAGTTAAAAAGTAAAATGTATGCAAATTTTAGAATGGAGAATGCGGGCACGATCCCGCTACCTCTCGCATGCTAAGCGAGCGCTCTACCATTTGAGCTAATTCCCCTGTGTGCTAACTCAGCATCACATTTCAAAAGTAACGTTACTGCTGTCCACACTTTATTTTAAGTCTAATTGCCCATAACATGAGTGTTCAGTTCACTCCTAAATGATGCCTTAACTACACCTAGGGGATGTTTTACACTTCAGGTTGGCATGTTTAGTACTTGAATAGGAGTGATATCACTGTATGTTAACCTAGACTCAGGCCCTACCTAATCTTGGAGATACATTTCTCATGAATGAGTAACCAAGGGAGATACAATATTTAGGAGTTAGTGCATGTCTAATGCAAGATTAATCACCATATTATGAGAGCCAATGCTATCATCCAGCAAAAAATACTCGTTTTCGCCCAACGTGGGGCTCGAACCCACGACCCTGAGATTAAAGAGTCTCATGCTCTACCGACTGAGCTAGCCGAGCTCCCACTTAAATATGGTATGCAGACTCATCATTTTTTATTAAGGAAAACTGTTTCTGGATATTCCTCTGCTCTTGTTTTGCAAGGAACTTCACTTTTATACATCCTTCAGAGGAAAGAATGTCAAGTAAAATAAGACGAAATGAAAATGGAAGGTGTGAAATTTTCATTTTGAGATTGCATAAGAAATCAAATTCCTCTCACGTGCTATAGAATACCTAAACACTTTTGATTAAACCACTTTAGTTGTTATAATGACACCAAATTTGAAAGCCATCTGTGACTTTTCTGTTCTTACTCTGCAACAACCATGGCAATTACAAGTTAAAAAGTAAAATGTATGCAAATTTTAGAATGGAGAATGCGGGCATCGATCCCGCTACCTCTCGTATGCTAAGCGAGCGCTCTACCATTTGAGCTAATTCCCCTGTGTGCTCACTCAGCATCACATTTCAAAAGTAACGTTACTGCTGTCCACACTTTATTTTAAGTCTAATTGCCCATAACATGAGTGTTCAGTTCACTCCTAACTGATGCCTTAACTACACCTAGGGGATGTTTTACACTTCAGGTTGGCATGTTTAGTACTTGAATAGGAGTGATATCACTGTATGTTAACCTAGACTCAGGCCCTACCTAATCTTGGAGATACATTTCTCATGAATGAGTAACCAAGGGAGATACAATTTTTAGGAGTTAGTGCATGTCTAATGCAAGATTAATCACCATATTATGAGAGCCAATGCTATCATCCAGCAAAAAATACTCGTTTTCGCCCAACGTGGGGCTCGAACCCACAACCCTGAGATTAAGAGTCTCATGCTCTACCGACTGAGCTAGCCGGGCTCCCACTTAAATATGGTATGCAGACTCATCATTTTTTATTAAGGAAAACTGTTTCTGGATATTCCTCTGCTCTTGTTTTGCAAGGAACTTCACTTTTATACATCCTTCAGAGGAAAGAATGTCAAGTAAAATAAGACGAAATGAAAATGGAAGGTGTGAAATTTTCATTTTGAGATTGCATAAGAAATCAAATTCCTCTCACGTGCTATAGAATACCTAAACACTTTTGATTAAACCACTTTAGTTGTTATAATGACACCAAATTTGAAAGCCATCTGTGACTTTTCTGTTCTTACTCTGCAACAACCATGGCAATTACAAGTTAAAAAGTAAAATGTATGCAAATTTTAGAATGGAGAATGCGGGCATCGATCCCGCTACCTCTCGCATGCTAAGCAAGCGCTCTACCATTTGAGCTAATTCCCCTGTGTGCTCACTCAGCATCACATTTCAAAAGTAACGTTACTGCTGTCCACACTTTATTTTAAGTCTAATTGCCCATAACATGAGTGTTCAGTTCACTCCTAAATGATGCCTTAACTACACCTAGGGGATGTTTTACACTTCAGGTTGGCATGTTTAGTACTTGAATAGGAGTGATATCACTGTATGTTAACCTAGACTCAGGCCCTACCTAATCTTGGAGATACATTTCTCATGAATGAGTAACCAAGGGAGATACAATATTTAGGAGTTAGTGCATGTCTAATGCAAGATTAATCACCATATTATGAGAGCCAATGCTATCATCCAGCAAAAAATACTCGTTTTCGCCCAACGTGGGGCTCGAACCCACGACCCTGAGATTAAAGAGTCTCATGCTCTACCGACTGAGCTAGCCGAGCTCCCACTTAAATATGGTATGCAGACTCATCATTTTTTATTAAGGAAAACTGTTTCTGGATATTCCTCTGCTCTTGTTTTGCAAGGAACTTCACTTTTATACATCCTTCAGAGGAAAGAATGTCAAGTAAAATAAGACGAAATGAAAATGGAAGGTGTGAAATTTTCATTTTGAGATTGCATAAGAAATCAAATTCCTCTCACGTGCTATAGAATACCTAAACACTTTTGATTAAACCACTTTAGTTGTTATAATGACACCAAATTTGAAAGCCATCTGTGACTTTTCTGTTCTTACTCTGCAACAACCATGGCAATTACAAGTTAAAAAGTAAAATGTATGCAAATTTTAGAATGGAGAATGCGGGCATCGATCCCGCTACCTCTCGTATGCTAAGCGAGCGCTCTACCATTTGAGCTAATTCCCTTGTGTGCTCACTCAGCATCACATTTCAAAAGTAACGTTACTGCTGTCCACACTTTATTTTAAGTCTAATTGCCCATAACATGAGTGTTCAGTTCACTCCTAACTGATGCCTTAACTACACCTAGGGGATGTTTTACACTTCAGGTTGGCATGTTTAGTACTTGAATAGGAGTGATATCACTGTATGTTAACCTAGACTCAGGCCCTACCTAATCTTGGAGATACATTTCTCATGAATGAGTAACCAAGGGAGATACAATTTTTAGGAGTTAGTGCATGTCTAATGCAAGATTAATCACCATATTATGAGAGCCAATGCTATCATCCAGCAAAAAATACTCGTTTTCGCCCAACGTGGGGCTCGAACCCACAACCCTGAGATTAAGAGTCTCATGCTCTACCGACTGAGCTAGCCGGGCTCCCACTTAAATATGGTATGCAGACTCATCATTTTTTATTAAGGAAAACTGTTTCTGGATATTCCTCTGCTCTTGTTTTGCAAGGAACTTCACTTTTATACATCCTTCAGAGGAAAGAATGTCAAGTAAAATAAGACGAAATGAAAATGGAAGGTGTGAAATTTTCATTTTGAGATTGCATAAGAAATCAAATTCCTCTCACGTGCTATAGAATACCTAAACACTTTTGATTAAACCACTTTAGTTGTTATAATGACACCAAATTTGAAAGCCATCTGTGACTTTTCTGTTCTTACTCTGCAACAACCATGGCAATTACAAGTTAAAAAGTAAAATGTATGCAAATTTTAGAATGGAGAATGCGGGCATCGATCCCGCTACCTCTCGCATGCTAAGCAAGCGCTCTACCATTTGAGCTAATTCCCCTGTGTGCTCACTCAGCATCACATTTCAAAAGTAACGTTACTGCTGTCCACACTTTATTTTAAGTCTAATTGCCCATAACATGAGTGTTCAGTTCACTCCTAACTGATGCCTTAACTACACCTAGGGGATGTTTTACACTTCAGGTTGGCATGTTTAGTACTTGAATAGGAGTGATATCACTGTATGTTAACCTAGACTCAGGCCCTACCTAATCTTGGAGATACATTTCTCATGAATGAGTAACCAAGGGAGATACAATATTTAGGAGTTAGTGCATGTCTAATGCAAGATTAATCACCATATTATGAGAGCCAATGCTATCATCCAGCAAAAAATACTCGTTTTCGCCCAACGTGGGGCTCGAACCCACGACCCTGAGATTAAGAGTCTCATGCTCTACCGACTGAGCTAGCCGGGCTCCCACTTAAATATGGTATGCAGACTCATCATTTTTTATGAAGGAAAACTGTTTCTGGATATTCCTCTGCTCTTGTTTTGCAAGGAACTTCACTTTTATACATCCTTCAGAGGAAAGAATGTCAAGTAAAATAAGACGAAATGAAAATGGAAGGTGTGAAATTTTCATTTTGAGATTGCATAAGAAATCAAATTCCTCTCACGTGCTATAGAATACCTAAACACTTTTGATTAAACCACTTTAGTTGTTATAATGACACCAAATTTGAAAGCCATCTGTGACTTTTCTGCTCTTACTCTACAACAACCATGGCAATTACAAGTTAAAAAGTAAAATGTATGCAAATTTTAGAATGGAGAATGCGGGCATCGATCCCGCTACCTCTCGCATGCTAAGCGAGCGCTCTACCATTTGAGCTAATTCCCCTGTGTGCTCACTCAGCATCACATTTCAAAAGTAACGTTACTGCTGTCCACCCTTTATTTTAAGTCTAATTGCCCATAACATGAGTGTTCAGTTCACTCCTAACTGATGCCTTAACTACACCTAGGGGATGTTTTACACTTCAGGTTGGCATGTTTAGTACTTGAATAGGAGTGATATCACTGTATGTTAACCTAGACTCAGGCCCTACCTAATCTTGGAGATACATTTCTCATGAATGAGTAACCAAGGGAGATACAATTTTTAGGAGTTAGTGCATGTCTAATGCAAGATTAATCACCATATTATGAGAGCCAATGCTATCATCCAGCAAAAAATACTCGTTTTCGCCCAACGTGGGGCTCGAACCCACGACCCTGAGATTAAGAGTCTCATGCTCTACCGACTGAGCTAGCCGGGCTCCCACTTAAATATGGTATGCAGACTCATCATTTTTTATGAAGGAAAACTGTTTCTGGATATTCCTCTGCTCTTGTTTTGCAAGGAACTTCACTTTTATACATCCTTCAGAGGAAAGAATGTCAAGTAAAATAAGACGAAATGAAAATGGAAGGTGTGAAATTTTCATTTTGAGATTGCATAAGAAATCAAATTCCTCTCACGTGCTATAGAATACCTAAACACTTTTGATTAAACCACTTTAGTTGTTATAATGACACCAAATTTGAAAGCCATCTGTGACTTTTCTGTTCTTACTCTGCAACAACCATGGCAATTACAAGTTAAAAAGTAAAATGTATGCAAATTTTAGAATGGAGAATGCGGGCATCGATCCCGCTACCTCTCGCATGCTAAGCGAGCGCTCTAGCATTTGAGCTAATTCCCCTGCGTGCTCACTCAGCATCACATTTCAAAAGTAACGTTACTGCTGTCCACACTTTATTTTAAGTCTAATTGCCCATAACATGAGTGTTCAGTTCACTCCTAACTGATGCCTTAACTACACCTAGGGGATGTTTTACACTTCAGGTTGGCATGTTTAGTACTTGAATAGGAGTGATATCACTGTATGTTAACCTAGACTCAGGCCCTACCTAATCTTGGAGATACATTTCTCATGAATGAGTAACCAAGGGAGATACAATTTTTAGGAGTTAGTGCATGTCTAATGCAAGATTAATCACCATATTATGAGAGCCAATGCTATCATCCAGCAAAAAATACTCGTTTTCGCCCAACGTGGGGATCGAACCCACGACCCTGAGATTAAGAGTCTCATGCTCTACCGACTGAGCTAGCCGGGCTCCCACTTAAGTATGGTATGCAGACTCATCATTTTTTATTAAGGAAAACCGTTTCTGGATATTCCTCTGCTCTTGTTTTGCAAGGAACTTCACTTTTATACATCCTTCAGAGGAAAGAATGTCAAGTAAAATAAGACGAAATGAAAATGGAAGGTGTGAAATTTTCATTTTGAGATTGCATAAGAAATCAAATTCCTCTCACGTGCTATAGAATACCTAAACACTTTTGATTAAACCACTTTAGTTGTTATAATGACACCAAATTTGAAAGCCATCTGTGACTTTTCTGTTCTTACTCTGCAACAACCATGGCAATTACAAGTTAAAAAGTAAAATGTATGCAAATTTTAGAATGGAGAATGCAGGCATCGATCCCGCTACCTCTCGTATGCTAAGCGAGCGCTCTACCATTTGAGCTAATTCCCCTGTGTGCTCACTCAGCATCACATTTCAAAAGTAACGTTACTGCTGTCCACACTTTATTTTAAGTCTAATTGCCCATAACATGAGTGTTCAGTTCACTCCTAACTGATGCCTTAACTACACCTAGGGGATGTTTTACACTTCAGGTTGGCATGTTTAGTACTTGAATAGGAGTGATATCACTGTATGTTAACCTAGACTCAGGCCCTACCTAATCTTGGAGATACATTTCTCATGAATGAGTAACCAAGGGAGATACAATTTTTAGGAGTTAGTGCATGTCTAATGCAAGATTAATCACCATATTATGAGAGCCAATGCTATCATCCAGCAAAAAATACTCGTTTTCGCCCAACGTGGGGCTCGAACCCACAACCCTGAGATTAAGAGTCTCATGCTCTACCGACTGAGCTAGCCGGGCTCCCACTTAAATATGGTATGCAGACTCATCATTTTTTATTAAGGAAAACTGTTTCTGGATATTCCTCTGCTCTTGTTTTGCAAGGAACTTCACTTTTATACATCCTTCAGAGGAAAGAATGTCAAGTAAAATAAGACGAAATGAAAATGGAAGGTGTGAAATTTTCATTTTGAGATTGCATAAGAAATCAAATTCCTCTCACGTGCTATAGAATACCTAAACACTTTTGATTAAACCACTTTAGTTGTTATAATGACACCAAATTTGAAAGCCATCTGTGACTTTTCTGTTCTTACTCTGCAACAACCATGGCAATTACAAGTTAAAAAGTAAAATGTATGCAAATTTTAGAATGGAGAATGCGGGCATCGATCCCGCTACCTCTCGCATGCTAAGCAAGCGCTCTACCATTTGAGCTAATTCCCCTGTGTGCTCACTCAGCATCACATTTCAAAAGTAACGTTACTGCTGTCCACACTTTATTTTAAGTCTAATTGCCCATAACATGAGTGTTCAGTTCACTCCTAACTGATGCCTTAACTACACCTAGGGGATGTTTTACACTTCAGGTTGGCATGTTTAGTACTTGAATAGGAGTGATATCACTGTATGTTAACCTAGACTCAGGCCCTACCTAATCTTGGAGATACATTTCTCATGAATGAGTAACCAAGGGAGATACAATATTTAGGAGTTAGTGCATGTCTAATGCAAGATTAATCACCATATTATGAGAGCCAATGCTATCATCCAGCAAAAAATACTCGTTTTCGCCCAACGTGGGGCTCGAACCCACGACCCTGAGATTAAGAGTCTCATGCTCTACCGACTGAGCTAGCCGGGCTCCCACTTAAATATGGTATGCAGACTCATCATTTTTTATGAAGGAAAACTGTTTCTGGATATTCCTCTGCTCTTGTTTTGCAAGGAACTTCACTTTTATACATCCTTCAGAGGAAAGAATGTCAAGTAAAATAAGACGAAATGAAAATGGAAGGTGTGAAATTTTCATTTTGAGATTGCATAAGAAATCAAATTCCTCTCACGTGCTATAGAATACCTAAACACTTTTGATTAAACCACTTTAGTTGTTATAATGACACCAAATTTGAAAGCCATCTGTGACTTTTCTGCTCTTACTCTACAACAACCATGGCAATTACAAGTTGAAAAGTAAAATGTATGCAAATTTTAGAATGGAGAATGCGGGCATCGATCCCGCTACCTCTCGCATGCTAAGCGAGCGCTCTACCATTTGAGCTAATTCCCCTGTGTGCTCACTCAGCATCACATTTCAAAAGTAACGTTACTGCTGTCCACACTTTATTTTAAGTCTAATTGCCCATAACATGAGTGTTCAGTTCACTCCTAACTGATGCCTTAACTACACCTAGGGGATGTTTTACACTTCAGGTTGGCATGTTTAGTACTTGAATAGGAGTGATATCACTGTATGTTAACCTAGACTCAGGCCCTACCTAATCTTGGAGATACATTTCTCATGAATGAGTAACCAAGGGAGATACAATTTTTAGGAGTTAGTGCATGTCTAATGCAAGATTAATCACCATATTATGAGAGCCAATGCTATCATCCAGCAAAAAATACTCGTTTTCGCCCAACGTGGGGCTCGAACCCACGACCCTGAGATTAAGAGTCTCATGCTCTACCGACTGAGCTAGCCGGGCTCCCACTTAAATATGGTATGCCGACTCATCATTTTTTATGAAGGAAAACTGTTTCTGGATATTCCTCTGCTCTTGTTTTGCAAGGAACTTCACTTTTATACATCCTTCAGAGGAAAGAATGTCAAGTAAAATAAGACGAAATGAAAATGGAAGGTGTGAAATTTTCATTTTGAGATTGCATAAGAAATCAAATTCCTCTCACGTGCTATAGAATACCTAAACACTTTTGATTAAACCACTTTAGTTGTTATAATGACACCAAATTTGAAAGCCATCTGTGACTTTTCTGTTCTTACTCTGCAACAACCATGGCAATTACAAGTTAAAAAGTAAAATGTATGCAAATTTTAGAATGGAGAATGCGGGCATCGATCCCGCTACCTCTCGCATGCTAAGCGAGCGCTCTAGCATTTGAGCTAATTCCCCTGCGTGCTCACTCAGCATCACATTTCAAAAGTAACGTTACTGCTGTCCACACTTTATTTTAAGTCTAATTGCCCATAACATGAGTGTTCAGTTCACTCCTAACTGATGCCTTAACTACACCTAGGGGATGTTTTACACTTCAGGTTGGCATGTTTAGTACTTGAATAGGAGTGATATCACTGTATGTTAACCTAGACTCAGGCCCTACCTAATCTTGGAGATACATTTCTCATGAATGAGTAACCAAGGGAGATACAATTTTTAGGAGTTAGTGCATGTCTAATGCAAGATTAATCACCATATTATGAGAGCCAATGCTATCATCCAGCAAAAAATACTCGTTTTCGCCCAACGTGGGGATCGAACCCACGACCCTGAGATTAAGAGTCTCATGCTCTACCGACTGAGCTAGCCGGGCTCCCACTTAAGTATGGTATGCAGACTCATCATTTTTTATTAAGGAAAACCGTTTCTGGATATTCCTCTGCTCTTGTTTTGCAAGGAACTTCACTTTTATACATCCTTCAGAGGAAAGAATGTCAAGTAAAATAAGACGAAATGAAAATGGAAGGTGTGAAATTTTCATTTTGAGATTGCATAAGAAATCAAATTCCTCTCACGTGCTATAGAATACCTAAACACTTTTGATTAAACCACTTTAGTTGTTATAATGACACCAAATTTGAAAGCCATCTGTGACTTTTCTGTTCTTACTCTGCAACAACCATGGCAATTACAAGTTAAAAAGTAAAATGTATGCAAATTTTAGAATGGAGAATGCGGGCATCGATCCCGCTACCTCTCGCATGCTAAGCGAGCGCTCTACCATTTGAGCTAATTCCCCTGTGTGCTCACTCAGCATCACATTTCAAAAGTAACGTTACTGCTGTCCACACTTTATTTTAAGTCTAATTGCCCATAACATGAGTGTTCAGTTCACTCCTAACTGATGCCTTAACTACACCTAGGGGATGTTTTACACTTCAGGTTGGCATGTTTAGTACTTGAATAGGAGTGATATCACTGTATGTTAACCTAGACTCAGGCCCTACCTAATCTTGGAGATACATTTCTCATGAATGAGTAACCAAGGGAGATACAATTTTTAGGAGTTAGTGCATGTCTAATGCAAGATTAATCACCATATTATGAGAGCCAATGCTATCATCCAGCAAAAAATACTCGTTTTCGCCCAACGTGGGGCTCGAACCCACGACCCTGAGATTAAGAGTCTCATGCTCTACCGACTGAGCTAGCCGGGCTCCCACTTAAATATGGTATGCCGACTCATCATTTTTTATGAAGGAAAACTGTTTCTGGATATTCCTCTGCTCTTGTTTTGCAAGGAACTTCACTTTTATACATCCTTCAGAGGAAAGAATGTCAAGTAAAATAAGACGAAATGAAAATGGAAGGTGTGAAATTTTCATTTTGAGATTGCATAAGAAATCAAATTCCTCTCACGTGCTATAGAATACCTAAACACTTTTGATTAAACCACTTTAGTTGTTATAATGACACCAAATTTGAAAGCCATCTGTGACTTTTCTGTTCTTACTCTGCAACAACCATGGCAATTACAAGTTAAAAAGTAAAATGTATGCAAATTTTAGAATGGAGAATGCGGGCATCGATCCCGCTACCTCTCGCATGCTAAGCGAGCGCTCTAGCATTTGAGCTAATTCCCCTGCGTGCTCACTCAGCATCACATTTCAAAAGTAACGTTACTGCTGTCCACACTTTATTTTAAGTCTAATTGCCCATAACATGAGTGTTCAGTTCACTCCTAACTGATGCCTTAACTACACCTAGGGGATGTTTTACACTTCAGGTTGGCATGTTTAGTACTTGAATAGGAGTGATATCACTGTATGTTAACCTAGACTCAGGCCCTACCTAATCTTGGAGATACATTTCTCATGAATGAGTAACCAAGGGAGATACAATTTTTAGGAGTTAGTGCATGTCTAATGCAAGATTAATCACCATATTATGAGAGCCAATGCTATCATCCAGCAAAAAATACTCGTTTTCGCCCAACGTGGGGATCGAACCCACGACCCTGAGATTAAGAGTCTCATGCTCTACCGACTGAGCTAGCCGGGCTCCCACTTAAGTATGGTATGCAGACTCATCATTTTTTATTAAGGAAAACCGTTTCTGGATATTCCTCTGCTCTTGTTTTGCAAGGAACTTCACTTTTATACATCCTTCAGAGGAAAGAATGTCAAGTAAAATAAGACGAAATGAAAATGGAAGGTGTGAAATTTTCATTTTGAGATTGCATAAGAAATCAAATTCCTCTCACGTGCTATAGAATACCTAAACACTTTTGATTAAACCACTTTAGTTGTTATAATGACACCAAATTTGAAAGCCATCTGTGACTTTTCTGTTCTTACTCTGCAACAACCATGGCAATTACAAGTTAAAAAGTAAAATGTATGCAAATTTTAGAATGGAGAATGCAGGCATCGATCCCGCTACCTCTCGCATGCTAAGCGAGCGCTCTACCATTTGAGCTAATTCCCCTGCGTGCTCACTCAGCATCACATTTCAAAAGTAACGTTACTGCTGTCCACACTTTATTTTAAGTCTAATTGCCCATAACATGAGTGTTCAGTTCACTCCTAAATGATGCCTTAACTACACCTAGGGGATGTTTTACACTTCAGGTTGGCATGTTTAGTACTTGAATAGGAGTGATATCACTGTATGTTAACCTAGACTCAGGCCCTACCTAATCTTGGAGATACATTTCTCATGAATGAGTAACCAAGGGAGATACAGTTTTTAGGAGTTAGTGCATGTCTAATGCAAGATTAATCACCATATTATGAGAGCCAATGCTATCATCCAGCAAAAAATACTCGTTTACGCCCAACGAGGGCTCGAAATCACACCCCGAAGATTAAGAGTCTCATGCTCTACCGACTGAGCTAGCCGGGATCCCACTTAAATATGGTATGCAGACTCATCATTTTTTATTAAGGAAAACCGTTTCTGGATATTCCTCTGCTCTTGTTTTGCAAGGAACTTCACTTTTATACATCCTTCAGAGGAAAGAATGTCAAGTAAAATAAGACGAAATGAAAATGGAAGGTGTGAAATTTTCATTTTGAGATTGCATAAGAAATCAAATTCCTCTCACGTGCTATAGAATACCTAAACACTTTTGATTAAACCACTTTAGTTGTTATAATGACACCAAATTTGAAAGCCATCTGTGACTTTTCTGTTCTTACTCTGCAACAACCATGGCAATTACAAGTTAAAAAGTAAAATGTATGCAAATTTTAGAATGGAGAATGCGGGCATCGATCCCGCTACCTCTCGCATGCTAAGCGAGCGCTCTACCATTTGAGCTAATTCCCCTGTGTGCTCACTCAGCATCACATTTCAAAAGTAACGTTACTGCTGTCCACACTTTATTTTAAGTCTAATTGCCCATAACATGAGTGTTCAGTTCACTCCTAAATGATGCCTTAACTACACCTAGGGGATGTTTTACACTTCAGGTTGGCATGTTTAGTACTTGAATAGGAGTGATATCACTGTATGTTAACCTAGACTCAGGCCCTACCTAATCTTGGAGATACATTTCTCATGAATGAGTAACCAAGGGAGATACAATTTTTAGGAGTTAGTGCATGTCTAATGCAAGATTAATCACCATATTATGAGAGCCAATGCTATCATCCAGCAAAAAATACTTGTTTTCGCCCAACGTGGGGCTCGAACCCACGACCCGAAGATTAAGAGTCTCATGCTCTACCGACTGAGCTAGCCGGGATCCCACTTAAATATGGTATGCAGACTCATCATTTTTTATTAAGGAAAACTGTTTCTGGATATTCCTCTGCTCTTGTTTTGCAAGGAACTTCACTTTTATACATCCTTCAGAGGAAAGAATGTCAAGTAAAATAAGACGAAATGAAAATGGAAGGTGTGAAATTTTCATTTTGAGATTGCATAAGAAATCAAATTCCTCTCACGTGCTATAGAATACCTAAACACTTTTGATTAAACCACTTTAGTTGTTATAATGACACCAAATTTGAAAGCCATCTGTGACTTTTCTGTTCTTACTCTGCAACAACCATGGCAATTACAAGTTAAAAAGTAAAATGTATGCAAATTTTAGAATGGAGAATGCGGGCACGATCCCGCTACCTCTCGCATGCTAAGCGAGCGCTCTACCATTTGAGCTAATTCCCCTGTGTGCTCACTCAGCATCACATTTCAAAAGTAACGTTACTGCTGTCCACACTCTATTTTAAGTCTAATTGCCCATAACATGAGTGTTCAGTTCACTCCTAAATGATGCCTTAACTACACCTAGGGGATGTTTTACACTTCAGGTTGGCATGTTTAGTACTTGAATAGGAGTGATATCACTGTATGTTAACCTAGACTCAGGCCCTACCTAATCTTGGAGATACATTTCTCATGAATGAGTAACCAAGGGAGATACAATTTATAGGAGTTAGTGCATGTCTAATGCAAGATTAATCACCATATTATGAGAGCCAATGCTATCATCCAGCAAAAAATACTCGTTTTCGCCCAACGTGGGGCTCGAACCCACGACCCGAAGATTAAGAGTCTCATGCTCTACCGACTGAGCTAGCCGGGATCCCACTTAAATATGGTATGCAGACTCATCATTTTTTATTAAGGAAAACCGTTTCTGGATATTCCTCTGCTCTTGTTTTGCAAGGAACTTCACTTTTATACATCCTTCAGAGGAAAGAATGTCAAGTAAAATAAGACGAAATGAAAATGGAAGGTGTGAAATTTTCATTTTGAGATTGCATAAGAAATCAAATTCCTCTCACGTGCTATAGAATACCTAAACACTTTTGATTAAACCACTTTAGTTGTTATAATGACACCAAATTTGAAAGCCATCTGTGACTTTTCTGTTCTTACTCTGCAACAACCATGGCAATTACAAGTTAAAAAGTAAAATGTATGCAAATTTTAGAATGGAGAATGCGGGCATCGATCCCGCTACCTCTCGCATGCTAAGCGAGCGCTCTACCATTTGAGCTAATTCCCCTGTGTGCTCACTCAGCATCACATTTCAAAAGTAACGTTACTGCTGTCCACACTTTATTTTAAGTCTAATTGCCCATAACATGAGTGTTCAGTTCACTCCTAAATGATGCCTTAACTACACCTAGGGGATGTTTTACACTTCAGGTTGGCATGTTTAGTACTTGAATAGGAGTGATATCACTGTATGTTAACCTAGACTCAGGCCCTACCTAATCTTGGAGATACATTTCTCATGAATGAGTAACCAAGGGAGATACAATTTTTAGGAGTTAGTGCATGTCTAATGCAAGATTAATCACCATATTATGAGAGCCAATGCTATCATCCAGCAAAAAATACTTGTTTTCGCCCAACGTGGGGCTCGAACCCACGACCCGAAGATTAAGAGTCTCATGCTCTACCGACTGAGCTAGCCGGGATCCCACTTAAATATGGTATGCAGACTCATCATTTTTTATTAAGGAAAACTGTTTCTGGATATTCCTCTGCTCTTGTTTTGCAAGGAACTTCACTTTTATACATCCTTCAGAGGAAAGAATGTCAAGTAAAATAAGACGAAATGAAAATGGAAGGTGTGAAATTTTCATTTTGAGATTGCATAAGAAATCAAATTCCTCTCACGTGCTATAGAATACCTAAACACTTTTGATTAAACCACTTTAGTTGTTATAATGACACCAAATTTGAAAGCCATCTGTGACTTTTCTGTTCTTACTCTGCAACAACCATGGCAATTACAAGTTAAAAAGTAAAATGTATGCAAATTTTAGAATGGAGAATGCGGGCACGATCCCGCTACCTCTCGCATGCTAAGCGAGCGCTCTACCATTTGAGCTAATTCCCCTGTGTGCTCACTCAGCATCACATTTCAAAAGTAACGTTACTGCTGTCCACACTTTATTTTAAGTCTAATTGCCCATAACATGAGTGTTCAGTTCACTCCTAAATGATGCCTTAACTACACCTAGGGGATGTTTTACACTTCAGGTTGGCATGTTTAGTACTTGAATAGGAGTGATATCACTGTATGTTAACCTAGACTCAGGCCCTACCTAATCTTGGAGATACATTTCTCATGAATGAGTAACCAAGGGAGATACAATTTTTAGGAGTTAGTGCATGTCTAATGCAAGATTAATCACCATATTATGAGAGCCAATGCAATCATCCAGCAAAAAATACTCGTTTTCGCCCAACGTGGGGCTCGAACCCACGACCCTGAGATTAAGAGTCTCATGCTCTACCGACTGAGCTAGCCGAGCTCCCACTTAAATATGGTATGCAGACTCATCATTTTTTATTAAGGAAAACTGTTTCTGGATATTCCTCTGCTCTTGTTTTGCAAGGAACTTCACTTTTATACATCCTTCAGAGGAAAGAATGTCAAGTAAAATAAGACGAAATGAAAATGGAAGGTGTGAAATTTTCATTTTGAGATTGCATAAGAAATCAAATTCCTCTCATGTGCTATAGAATACCTAAACACTTTTGATTAAACCACTTTAGTTGTTATAATGACACCAAAATTGAAAGCCATCTGTGACTTTTCTGTTCTTACTCTGCAACAACCATGGCAATTACAAGTTAAAAAGTAAAATGTATGCAAATTTTAGAATGGAGAATGCGGGCATCGATCCTGCTACCTCTCGCATGCTAAGCGAGCGCTCTACCATTTGAGCTAATTCCCCTGTGTGCTCACTCAGCATCACATTTCAAAAGTAACTTTACTGCTGTCCACACTTTATTTTAAGTCTAATTGCCCATAACATGAGTGTTCAGTTCACTCCTAACTGATGCCTTAACTACACCTAGGGGATGTTTTACACTTCAGGTTGGCATGTTTAGTACTTGAATAGGAGTGATATCACTGTATGTTAACCTAGACTCAGGCCCTACCTAATCTTGGAGATACATTTCTCATGAATGAGTAACCAAGGGAGATACAATTTTTAGGAGTTAGTGCATGTCTAATGCAAGATTAATCACCATATTATGAGAGCCAATGCAATCATCCAGCAAAAAATACTCGTTTTCGCCCAACGTGGGGCTCGAACCCACGACCCTGAGATTAAAGAGTCTCATGCTCTACCGACTGAGCTAGCCGAGCTCCCACTTAAATATGGTATGCAGACTCATCATTTTTTATTAAGGAAAACTGTTTCTGGATATTCCTCTGCTCTTGTTTTGCAAGGAACTTCACTTTTATACATCCTTCAGAGGAAAGAATGTCAAGTAAAATAAGACGAAATGAAAATGGAAGGTGTGAAATTTTCATTTTGAGATTGCATAAGAAATCAAATTCCTCTCACGTGCTATAGAATACCTAAACACTTTTGATTAAACCACTTTAGTTGTTATAATGACACCAAATTTGAAAGCCATCTGTGACTTTTCTGTTCTTACTCTGCAACAACCATGGCAATTACAAGTTAAAAAGTAAAATGTATGCAAATTTTAGAATGGAGAATGCGGGCATCGATCCCGCTACCTCTCGTATGCTAAGCGAGCGCTCTACCATTTGAGCTAATTCCCCTGTGTGCTCACTCAGCATCACATTTCAAAAGTAACGTTACTGCTGTCCACACTTTATTTTAAGTCTAATTGCCCATAACATGAGTGTTCAGTTCACTCCTAACTGATGCCTTAACTACACCTAGGGGATGTTTTACACTTCAGGTTGGCATGTTTAGTACTTGAATAGGAGTGATATCACTGTATGTTAACCTAGACTCAGGCCCTACCTAATCTTGGAGATACATTTCTCATGAATGAGTAACCAAGGGAGATACAATTTTTAGGAGTTAGTGCATGTCTAATGCAAGATTAATCACCATATTATGAGAGCCAATGCTATCATCCAGCAAAAAATACTCGTTTTCGCCCAACGTGGGGCTCGAACCCACAACCCTGAGATTAAGAGTCTCATGCTCTACCGACTGAGCTAGCCGGGCTCCCACTTAAATATGGTATGCAGACTCATCATTTTTTATTAAGGAAAACTGTTTCTGGATATTCCTCTGCTCTTGTTTTGCAAGGAACTTCACTTTTATACATCCTTCAGAGGAAAGAATGTCAAGTAAAATAAGACGAAATGAAAATGGAAGGTGTGAAATTTTCATTTTGAGATTGCATAAGAAATCAAATTCCTCTCACGTGCTATAGAATACCTAAACACTTTTGATTAAACCACTTTAGTTGTTATAATGACACCAAATTTGAAAGCCATCTGTGACTTTTCTGTTCTTACTCTGCAACAACCATGGCAATTACAAGTTAAAAAGTAAAATGTATGCAAATTTTAGAATGGAGAATGCGGGCATCGATCCCGCTACCTCTCGCATGCTAAGCAAGCGCTCTACCATTTGAGCTAATTCCCCTGTGTGCTCACTCAGCATCACATTTCAAAAGTAACGTTACTGCTGTCCACACTTTATTTTAAGTCTAATTGCCCATAACATGAGTGTTCAGTTCACTCCTAACTGATGCCTTAACTACACCTAGGGGATGTTTTACACTTCAGGTTGGCATGTTTAGTACTTGAATAGGAGTGATATCACTGTATGTTAACCTAGACTCAGGCCCTACCTAATCTTGGAGATACATTTCTCATGAATGAGTAACCAAGGGAGATACAATATTTAGGAGTTAGTGCATGTCTAATGCAAGATTAATCACCATATTATGAGAGCCAATGCTATCATCCAGCAAAAAATACTCGTTTTCGCCCAACGTGGGGCTCGAACCCACGACCCTGAGATTAAGAGTCTCATGCTCTACCGACTGAGCTAGCCGGGCTCCCACTTAAATATGGTATGCAGACTCATCATTTTTTATGAAGGAAAACTGTTTCTGGATATTCCTCTGCTCTTGTTTTGCAAGGAACTTCACTTTTATACATCCTTCAGAGGAAAGAATGTCAAGTAAAATAAGACGAAATGAAAATGGAAGGTGTGAAATTTTCATTTTGAGATTGCATAAGAAATCAAATTCCTCTCACGTGCTATAGAATACCTAAACACTTTTGATTAAACCACTTTAGTTGTTATAATGACACCAAATTTGAAAGCCATCTGTGACTTTTCTGTTCTTACTCTGCAACAACCATGGCAATTACAAGTTAAAAAGTAAAATGTATGCAAATTTTAGAATGGAGAATGCGGGCATCGATCCCGCTACCTCTCGCATGCTAAGCGAGCGCTCTACCATTTGAGCTAATTCCCCTGCGTGCTCACTCAGCATCACATTTCAAAAGTAACGTTACTGCTGTCCACACTTTATTTTAAGTCTAATTGCCCATAACATGAGTGTTCAGTTCACTCCTAACTGATGCCTTAACTACACCTAGGGGATGTTTTACACTTCAGGTTGGCATGTTTAGTACTTGAATAGGAGTGATATCACTGTATGTTAACCTAGACTCAGGCCCTACCTAATCTTGGAGATACATTTCTCATGAATGAGTAACCAAGGGAGATACAATTTTTAGGAGTTAGTGCATGTCTAATGCAAGATTAATCACCATATTATGAGAGCCAATGCTATCATCCAGCAAAAAATACTCGTTTTCGCCCAACGTGGGGCTCGAACCCACGACCCTGAGATTAAGAGTCTCATGCTCTACCGACTGAGCTAGCCGGGCTCCCACTTAAATATGGTATGCAGACTCATCATTTTTTATGAAGGAAAACTGTTTCTGGATATTCCTCTGCTCTTGTTTTGCAAGGAACTTCACTTTTATACATCCTTCAGAGGAAAGAATGTCAAGTAAAATAAGACGAAATGAAAATGGAAGGTGTGAAATTTTCATTTTGAGATTGCATAAGAAATCAAATTCCTCTCACGTGCTATAGAATACCTAAACACTTTTGATTAAACCACTTTAGTTGTTATAATGACACCAAATTTGAAAGCCATCTGTGACTTTTCTGTTCTTACTCTGCAACAACCATGGCAATTACAAGTTAAAAAGTAAAATGTATGCAAATTTTAGAATGGAGAATGCGGGCATCGATCCCGCTACCTCTCGCATGCTAAGCGAGCGCTCTACCATTTGAGCTAATTCCCCTGTGTGCTCACTCAGCATCACATTTCAAAAGTAACGTTACTGCTGTCAACACTTTATTTTAAGTCTAATTGCCCATAACATGAGTGTTCAGTTCACTCCTAAATGATGCCTTAACTACACCTAGGGGATGTTTTACACTTCAGGTTGGCATGTTTAGTACTTGAATAGGAGTGATATCACTGTATGTTAACCTAGACTCAGGCCCTACCTAATCTTGGAGATACATTTCTCATGAATGAGTAACCAAGGGAGATACAATTTTTAGGAGTTAGTGCATGTCTAATGCAAGATTAATCACCATATTATGAGAGCCAATGCTATCATCCAGCAAAAAATACTTGTTTTCGCCCAACGTGGGGCTCGAACCCACGACCCGAAGATTAAGAGTCTCATGCTCTACCGACTGAGCTAGCCGGGATCCCACTTAAATATGGTATGCAGACTCATCATTTTTTATTAAGGAAAACTGTTTCTGGATATTCCTCTGCTCTTGTTTTGCAAGGAACTTCACTTTTATACATCCTTCAGAGGAAAGAATGTCAAGTAAAATAAGACGAAATGAAAATGGAAGGTGTGAAATTTTCATTTTGAGATTGCATAAGAAATCAAATTCCTCTCACGTGCTATAGAATACCTAAACACTTTTGATTAAACCACTTTAGTTGTTATAATGACACCAAATTTGAAAGCCATCTGTGACTTTTCTGTTCTTACTCTGCAACAACCATGGCAATTACAAGTTAAAAAGTAAAATGTATGCAAATTTTAGAATGGAGAATGCGGGCACGATCCCGCTACCTCTCGCATGCTAAGCGAGCGCTCTACCATTTGAGCTAATTCCCCTGTGTGCTCACTCAGCATCACATTTCAAAAGTAACGTTACTGCTGTCCACACTTTATTTTAAGTCTAATTGCCCATAACATGAGTGTTCAGTTCACTCCTAACTGATGCCTTAACTACACCTAGGGGATGTTTTACACTTCAGGTTGGCATGTTTAGTACTTGAATAGGAGTGATATCACTGTATGTTAACCTAGACTCAGGCCCTACCTAATCTTGGAGATACATTTCTCATGAATGAGTAACCAAGGGAGATACAATTTTTAGGAGTTAGTGCATGTCTAATGCAAGATTAATCACCATATTATGAGAGCCAATGCAATCATCCAGCAAAAAATACTCGTTTTCGCCCAACGTGGGGCTCGAACCCACGACCCTGAGATTAAGAGTCTCATGCTCTACCGACTGAGCTAGCCGAGCTCCCACTTAAATATGGTATGCAGACTCATCATTTTTTATTAAGGAAAACTGTTTCTGGATATTCCTCTGCTCTTGTTTTGCAAGGAACTTCACTTTTATACATCCTTCAGAGGAAAGAATGTCAAGTAAAATAAGACGAAATGAAAATGGAAGGTGTGAAATTTTCATTTTGAGATTGCATAAGAAATCAAATTCCTCTCACGTGCTATAGAATACCTAAACACTTTTGATTAAACCACTTTAGTTGTTATAATGACACCAAAATTGAAAGCCATCTGTGACTTTTCTGTTCTTACTCTGCAACAACCATGGCAATTACAAGTTAAAAAGTAAAATGTATGCAAATTTTAGAATGGAGAATGCGGGCATCGATCCCGCTACCTCTCGCATGCTAAGCGAGCGCTCTACCATTTGAGCTAATTCCCCTGTGTGCTCACTCAGCATCACATTTCAAAAGTAACTTTACTGCTGTCCACACTTTATTTTAAGTCTAATTGCCCATAACATGAGTGTTCAGTTCACTCCTAACTGATGCCTTAACTACACCTAGGGGATGTTTTACACTTCAGGTTGGCATGTTTAGTACTTGAATAGGAGTGATATCACTGTATGTTAACCTAGACTCAGGCCCTACCTAATCTTGGAGATACATTTCTCATGAATGAGTAACCAAGGGAGATACAATTTTTAGGAGTTAGTGCATGTCTAATGCAAGATTAATCACCATATTATGAGAGCCAATGCTATCATCCAGCAAAAAATACTCGTTTTCGCCCAACGTGGGGCTCGAACCCACGACCCTGAGATTAAGAGTCTCATGCTCTACCGACTGAGCTAGCCGGGCTCCCACTTAAATATGGTATGCAGACTCATCATTTTTTATTAAGGAAAACTGTTTCTGGATATTCCTCTGCTCTTGTTTTGCAAGGAACTTCACTTTTATACATCCTTCAGAGGAAAGAATGTCAAGTAAAATAAGACGAAATGAAAATGGAAGGTGTGAAATTTTCATTTTGAGATTGCATAAGAAATCAAATTCCTCTCACGTGCTATAGAATACCTAAACACTTTTGATTAAACCACTTTAGTTGTTATAATGACACCAAATTTGAAAGCCATCTGTGACTTTTGTGTTCTTACTCTGCAACAACCATGGCAATTACAAGTTAAAAAGTAAAATGCATGCAAATTTTAGAATGGAGAATGCGGGCATCGATCCCGCTACCTCTCGCATGCTAAGCGAGCGCTCTACCATTTGAGATAATTCCCCTGTGTGCTCACTCAGCATCACATTTCAAAAGTAACGTTACTGCTGTCCACACTTTATTTTAAGTCTAATTGCCCATAACATGAGTGTTCAGTTCACTCCTAACTGATGCCTTAACTACACCTAGGGGATGTTTTACACTTCAGGTTGGCATGTTTAGTACTTGAATAGGAGTGATATCACTGTATGTTAACCTAGACTCAGGCCCTACCTAATCTTGGAGATACATTTCTCATGAATGAGTAACCAAGGGAGATACAATTTTTAGGAGTTAGTGCATGTCTAATGCAAGATTAATCACCATATTATGAGAGCCAATGCTATCATCCAGCAAAAAATACTCGTTTTCGCCCCACGTGGGGCTCGAACCCACGACCCTGAGATTAAGAGTCTCATGCTCTACCGACTGAGCTAGCCGGGCTCCCACTTAAATATGGTATGCAGACTCATCAATTTTTATTAAGGAAAACTGTTTCTGGATATTCCTCTGCTCTTGTTTTGCAAGGAACTTCACTTTTATACATCCTTCAGAGGAAAGAATGTCAAGTAAAATAAGACGAAATGAAAATGGAAGGTGTGAAATTTTCATTTTGAGATTGCATAAGAAATCAAATTCCTCTCACGTGCTATAGAATACCTAAACACTTTTGATTAAACCACTTTAGTTGTTATAATGACACCAAAATTGAAAGCCATCTGTGACTTTTCTGTTCTTACTCTGCAACAACCATGGCAATTACAAGTTAAAAAGTAAAATGTATGCAAATTTTAGAATGGAGAATGCGGGCATCGATCCCGCTACCTCTCGCATGCTAAGCGAGCGCTCTACCATTTGAGCTAATTCCCCTGTGTGCTCACTCAGCATCACATTTCAAAAGTAACGTTACTGCTGTCCACACTTTATTTTAAGTCTAATTGCCCATAACATGAGTGTTCAGTTCACTCCTAACTGATGCCTTAACTACACCTAGGGGATGTTTTACACTTCAGGTTGGCATGTTTAGTACTTGAATAGGAGTGATATCACTGTATGTTAACCTAGACTCAGGCCCTACCTAATCTTGGAGATACATTTCTCATGAATGAGTAACCAAGGGAGATACAATTTTTAGGAGTTAGTGCATGTCTAATGCAAGATTAATCACCATATTATGAGAGCCAATGCAATCATCCAGCAAAAAATACTCGTTTTCACCCAACGTGGGGCTCGAACCCACGACCCTGAGATTAAGAGTCTCATGCTCTACCGACTGAGCTAGCCGAGCTCCCACTTAAATATGGTATGCAGACTCATCATTTTTTATTAAGGAAAACTGTTTCTGGATATTCCTCTGCTCTTGTTTTGCAAGGAACTTCACTTTTATACATCCTTCAGAGGAAAGAATGTCAAGTAAAATAAGACGAAATGAAAATGGAAGGTGTGAAATTTTCATTTTGAGATTGCATAAGAAATCAAATTCCTCTCACGTGCTATAGAATACCTAAACACTTTTGATTAAACCACTTTAGTTGTTATAATGACACCAAATTTGAAAGCCATCTGTGACTTTTCTGTTCTTACTCTGCAACAACCATGGCAATTACAAGTTAAAAAGTAAAATGTATGCAAATTTTAGAATGGAGAATGCGGGCACGATCCCGCTACCTCTCGCATGCTAAGCGAGCGCTCTACCATTTGAGCTAATTCCCCTGTGTGCTCACTCAGCATCACATTTCAAAAGTAACGTTACTGCTGTCCACACTTTATTTTAAGTCTAATTGCCCATAACATGAGTGTTCAGTTCACTCCTAAATGATGCCTTAACTACACCTAGGGGATGTTTTACACTTCAGGTTGGCATGTTTAGTACTTGAATAGGAGTGATATCACTGTATGTTAACCTAGACTCAGGCCCTATATAATCTTGGAGATACATTTCTCATGAATGAGTAACCAAGGGAGATACAATTTTTAGGAGTTAGTGCATGTCTAATGCAAGATTAATCACCATATTATGAGAGCCAATGCTATCATCCAGCAAAAAATACTTGTTTTCGCCCAACGTGGGGGTCGAACCCACGACCCGAAGATTAAGAGTCTCATGCTCTACCGACTGAGCTAGCCGGGATCCCACTTAAATATGGTATGCAGACTCATCATTTTTTATTAAGGAAAACTGTTTCTGGATATTCCTCTGCTCTTGTTTTGCAAGGAACTTCACTTTTATACATCCTTCAGAGGAAAGAATGTCAAGTAAAATAAGACGAAATGAAAATGGAAGGTGTGAAATTTTCATTTTGAGATTGCATAAGAAATCAAATTCCTCTCACGTGCTATAGAATACCTAAACACTTTTGATTAAACCACTTTAGTTGTTATAATGACACCAAATTTGAAAGCCATCTGTGACTTTTCTGTTCTTACTCTGCAACAACCATGGCAATTACAAGTTAAAAAGTAAAATGTATGCAAATTTTAGAATGGAGAATGCGGGCATCGATCCCGCTACCTCTCGCATGCTAAGCGAGCGCTCTACCATTTGAGCTAATTCCCCTGTGTGCTCACTCACCATCACATTTCAAAAGTAACTTTACTGCTGTCCACACTTTATTTTAAGTCTAATTGCCCATAACATGAGTGTTCAGTTCACTCCTAAATGATGCCTTAACTACACCTAGGGGATGTTTTACACTTCAGGTTGGCATGTTTAGTACTTGAATAGGAGTGATATCACTGTATGTTAACCTAGACTCAGGCCCTACCTAATCTTGGAGATACATTTCTCATGAATGAGTAACCAAGGGAGATACAATTTTTAGGAGTTAGTGCATGTCTAATGCAAGATTAATCACCATATTATGAGAGCCAATGCAATCATCCAGCAAACAATACTCGTTTTCGCCCAACGTGGGGCTCGAACCGACGACCCGAAGATTAAGAGTCTCATGCTCTACCGACTGAGCTAGCCGGGATCCCACTTAAATATGGTATGCAGACTCATCATTTTTTATGAAGGAAAACTGTTTCTGGATATTCCTCTGCTCTTGTTTTGCAAGGAACTTCACTTTTATACATCCTTCAGAGGAAAGAATGTCAAGTAAAATAAGACGAAATGAAAATGGAAGGTGTGAAATTTTCATTTTGAGATTGCATAAGAAATCAAATTCCTCTCACGTGCTATAGAATACCTAAACACTTTTGATTAAACCACTTTAGTTGTTATAATGACACCAAATTTGAAAGCCATCTGTGACTTTTCTGTTCTTACTCTGCAACAACCATGGCAATTACAAGTTAAAAAGTAAAATGTATGCAAATTTTAGAATGGAGAATGCGGGCATCGATCCCGCTACCTCTCGCATGCTAAGCGAGCGCTCTACCATTTGAGCTAATTCCCCTGCGTGCTCACTCAGCATCACATTTCAAAAGTAACGTTACTGCTGTCCACACTTTATTTTAAGTCTAATTGCCCATAACATGAGTGTTCAGTTCACTCCTAACTGATGCCTTAACTACACCTAGGGGATGTTTTACACTTCAGGTTGGCATGTTTAGTACTTGAATAGGAGTGATATCACTGTATGTTAACCTAGACTCAGGCCCTACCTAATCTTGGAGATACATTTCTCATGAATGAGTAACCAAGGGAGATACAATTTTTAGGAGTTAGTGCATGTCTAATGCAAGATTAATCACCATATTATGAGAGCCAATGCTATCATCCAGCAAAAAATACTCGTTTTCGCCCAACGTGGGGCTCGAACCCACGACCCTGAGATTAAGAGTCTCATGCTCTACCGACTGAGCTAGCCGGGCTCCCACTTAAATATGGTATGCAGACTCATCAATTTTTATTAAGGAAAACTGTTTCTGGATATTCCTCTGCTCTTGTTTTGCAAGGAACTTCACTTTTATACATCCTTCAGAGGAAAGAATGTCAAGTAAAATAAGACGAAATGAAAATGGAAGGTGTGAAATTTTCATTTTGAGATTGCATAAGAAATCAAATTCCTCTCACGTGCTATAGAATACCTAAACACTTTTGATTAAACCACTTTAGTTGTTATAATGACACCAAAATTGAAAGCCATCTGTGACTTTTCTGTTCTTACTCTGCAACAACCATGGCAATTACAAGTTAAAAAGTAAAATGTATGCAAATTTTAGAATGGAGAATGCGGGCATCGATCCCGCTACCTCTCGCATGCTAAGCGAGCGCTCTACCATTTGAGCTAATTCCCCTGTGTGCTCACTCAGCATCACATTTCAAAAGTAACGTTACTGCTGTCCACACTTTATTTTAAGTCTAATTGCCCATAACATGAGTGTTCAGTTCACTCCTAACTGATGCCTTAACTACACCTAGGGGATGTTTTACACTTCAGGTTGGCATGTTTAGTACTTGAATAGGAGTGATATCACTGTATGTTAACCTAGACTCAGGCCCTACCTAATCTTGGAGATACATTTCTCATGAATGAGTAACCAAGGGAGATACAATTTTTAGGAGTTAGTGCATGTCTAATGCAAGATTAATCACCATATTATGAGAGCCAATGCAATCATCCAGCAAAAAATACTCGTTTTCACCCAACGTGGGGCTCGAACCCACGACCCTGAGATTAAGAGTCTCATGCTCTACCGACTGAGCTAGCCGAGCTCCCACTTAAATATGGTATGCAGACTCATCATTTTTTATTAAGGAAAACTGTTTCTGGATATTCCTCTGCTCTTGTTTTGCAAGGAACTTCACTTTTATACATCCTTCAGAGGAAAGAATGTCAAGTAAAATAAGACGAAATGAAAATGGAAGGTGTGAAATTTTCATTTTGAGATTGCATAAGAAATCAAATTCCTCTCACGTGCTATAGAATACCTAAACACTTTTGATTAAACCACTTTAGTTGTTATAATGACACCAAATTTGAAAGCCATCTGTGACTTTTCTGTTCTTACTCTGCAACAACCATGGCAATTACAAGTTAAAAAGTAAAATGTATGCAAATTTTAGAATGGAGAATGCGGGCACGATCCCGCTACCTCTCGCATGCTAAGCGAGCGCTCTACCATTTGAGCTAATTCCCCTGTGTGCTCACTCAGCATCACATTTCAAAAGTAACGTTACTGCTGTCCACACTTTATTTTAAGTCTAATTGCCCATAACATGAGTGTTCAGTTCACTCCTAAATGATGCCTTAACTACACCTAGGGGATGTTTTACACTTCAGGTTGGCATGTTTAGTACTTGAATAGGAGTGATATCACTGTATGTTAACCTAGACTCAGGCCCTATATAATCTTGGAGATACATTTCTCATGAATGAGTAACCAAGGGAGATACAATTTTTAGGAGTTAGTGCATGTCTAATGCAAGATTAATCACCATATTATGAGAGCCAATGCTATCATCCAGCAAAAAATACTTGTTTTCGCCCAACGTGGGGCTCGAACCCACGACCCGAAGATTAAGAGTCTCATGCTCTACCGACTGAGCTAGCCGGGATCCCACTTAAATATGGTATGCAGACTCATCATTTTTTATTAAGGAAAACTGTTTCTGGATATTCCTCTGCTCTTGTTTTGCAAGGAACTTCACTTTTATACATCCTTCAGAGGAAAGAATGTCAAGTAAAATAAGACGAAATGAAAATGGAAGGTGTGAAATTTTCATTTTGAGATTGCATAAGAAATCAAATTCCTCTCACGTGCTATAGAATACCTAAACACTTTTGATTAAACCACTTTAGTTGTTATAATGACACCAAATTTGAAAGCCATCTGTGACTTTTCTGTTCTTACTCTGCAACAACCATGGCAATTACAAGTTAAAAAGTAAAATGTATGCAAATTTTAGAATGGAGAATGCGGGCATCGATCCCGCTACCTCTCGCATGCTAAGCGAGCGCTCTACCATTTGAGCTAATTCCCCTGTGTGCTCACTCACCATCACATTTCAAAAGTAACTTT